>NC_045697.1:119749490-119937572 GCF_009834535.1 Camelus ferus | reverse complement strand
TTTTTCCCTGAGTGTTTTCACAGGCCGGGAAGAGAGGGAACGCTGGGGGTTGGGCTGGAATCCAAGCAACTGCAAGGGAATCCCCATGGACAGTGGATGTAAATATCCGACCTCCAAAACCTAGGAACGCCTATACAACCTGAAACATGCGTGGATTTAGTTTACCCATTTAAATCAGACACTCAATGTATTGTTCAGTTATTCTGAGTGTGGGGAGTTTCCTAAATTGTCTGCAGCACCTGGGTTCAAATAGAAACCTAGCTTATTATCACTGAGTGTTTTAAAAGGCCGGGCTGCGAGGGAAAATTGGGGGAAAGACTGAAAATCTAAGAAGCAGCGAGTGCCCCAAGATGCACTGTGGAGTTAATTAGCGGACTTCTCCCTAACAGGGACAAATCTATGACCCCATCCATCTGCGTGGATTAGGGTTCCACAACTCCCACACTCAAAAACTTGTTCCAGAATCCTGAAGGTTTGGAGGGTCCTTCAACTGACAGCAACGCGGGGGTTCTGATAGTATCATTTATTTGTCACCCATGGGTGTTTCACTTGTCCGGAGCTTCAAGGGAATTCTGGGAGTTGGGCTTGAAAACGAAGAAGGAAGATAGTGCCACACCATGGGACTGAAGGAATCTAGCCGACATCTCCCAACCGGGAAAACCTGGATCCCCAGAAAAATGCCTGGAGTTTCTTTCCTACTCATCACACACAGAAAGATATGTTCTGTTATCCTGAGTGTTCAAAGGTTTCCACAATTGTCAGCAGGGCATGGGTTCGTATAGCACCAATAGCTTCTTCTCCCTCTGTTTAGCCCAGGCCAGGCTGCAAGGGAAACATGGTGGTTGGGCTGGAATTCCAAGTAGCAGCGTGTGCCGGAGATGGACTATAGAGCTAATCGGGACTTCTCCCTAACAGGGAATAACTTGTTCCCCAGCCATGTGTGTGATTGGGGCTTCAAAAATATCCAAGCAAAGCCGTGTTTGGGAATCCTGTGTGTGTGGAAGTTCTACAACAGACTGCAGCACAGGGGTTCTGTTAGAAATTTTAGCTACATTTCCTGATAGTTTACTCAGGCTGGGTTTCCAAAGAAACTGGGGGATGGGATGGAATGCCAATCAGGAGTGGAATACTTCCCCATGGGCTGTAGTGGGATGTATCTGACCTCCCACAACCTAGGAACACCAGTACACCCTGAACATGCGTGGAACTTTTACCATTCAATGAGACACAAAAAAATTTTTCTGTTATCCTGCGTGTGCGGAGGTTCCTACAACGGTTCTGCAGTGCTTGTGTTCCAATTGAACCATTAACTTATTATCTCTGAGTGTTTTCCAGGGCGGGCTTCTTGGTAAAGCTTGTGGTTCGGCTGGAAAGCCAAGTAGCAACGAGAGTGCCCAGAGAATTGTCTATAGAGTTAATTAGCTGACTTCTCATAAACAAGGAAAGTCTGCCACCCCCAGGCATCTGTGTGTGTGGGGCTCCACACCTCCACCAAGCCAATCCTTGCTCCGGAATTTGAGTCTGTGTTGTACCTCCAACAGACAGCAGCGCCGGGTTTCTGATAGAATCACTAATATTGTGATCCCTAGGTGTTTTCTTAGGCCGGGCTGTAAGGGAAATTTGGGAGATGGTCTGCAAAGCGAAGAAGTATAGATTGCCTCCCCACTGGCAGTGGAGATAATTAGGCGACATCTCCAAACATGGGAACAGCTGTACCCCCAGAAATATGCCTGGAGTTTATTTTTCTACACCATCACACACACAAATATGTGTTCTGCTATCCTGAGTTTGGGGAGGATTCTACAAATATGAGCAGCGCCTGGGTTCTAATAGCACCAGTATTTTCTTTTACGTGAGTGTTTACACACGCCTAGATGCGAGGTAAAGCTGTGGGTTTGGATGTAATTCGTAGCCGCAGTGAGATACTCCCCATGAGAATTTGAGGTAAATTTCCGACGTCCCACAGCCTTGGAACACCTGTGCCTCCCTGAAACATGCGTGGAGTTTGTTTTCCCATCTACATCAGACACACAAAAGTTTCTTCTGTTATAGCAGATGTGGGAACAGCCTACAACGTTAGGTAGCGACTGGATTCCAATACAACCTATAGCATATTATCTCTGAGTGTTTTCCCAGGCCGGTCTGAGAGGGAAAGCTGGGGGTTTGGCTGGAAAGCCAAGCAGGAGCGAGTGCCTCCCCATGGTCATTGGAGGGAATTACCCGAACTCCCACTAACTAGGAACAACTTAAGCCCCTGAAACAAGCGTGGAGATTGTTTACCAAACTGCATGAGACACACAAAGACGTGTTTTCTTTTCCTGGGTGTGGGGAGTATCCTACAATATTCTGCAACACCTGGGTTCCAATAGAAACACTTACTTATTATCCCTGATTGTTTTCCCAGGCCGGCCTGCTAGGGAATGCTTTGCTTGCGCTGGAAGCCATGTAGCAGCGAGTGACCCGAGATGGACAGTGGAGGTAATTAGCGGACATCTCCCTAACAGGGATTAACCTGTGCCCCCAGCCATCTCTTTGGTGTGGGTCTCCAAAGCTACCCCCAAGCATAGCCGTGATCCAGAATCCTAAGGTTCTGGAAGTTCCTAATAAGACAGCAGCATCGTAGCTCTGATAAAATCACTTAGACTGCCATCCCTGGGTATAATCCTAGACCGGGATGCAAGTGAAAGTTGGGAGTTGGGCTTGAAAACGAAGAAGAAGTCAATTCATCGACATGGGCTGTGAAGGAATCTAGCCGATATCTCCCAACCTGGGAAAAACTGGATCCCCAGAAAAATGCCTGGAGTGTGTTTTACTTCTCCATCACACACAGAAAGATGTGCTCTGTTATCATGAGTGTTCGAAGGTGTCCACAATTTTCAGCAGGGCATGTGTTCTAATAGCACATGTAGATTCATTTCCCTGTGTGTTTCCTCAGGCCGGGCTGCAAGGGAAACCTGGGTGTTGGGATGGAAATCCAAGTAGCAGCGAGTGCCCCACGATGGTCTGTAGAGGTAATTAGCGGACTTCAACCTAAAAGGGAAAAACTTGTTCCCTCAGGCTTCTGTGTGGGGTGGGGCTTCACAATTCCCCCAAGCAAAGACGTGATTGTTAATCCTGTGTGTGTGGAGGTACCTCCAACAGACAGCAGCGCCGGGGTTCTGATAGAATCACTTAGTTTGTCATTCGTAGGTGTTTTCCTAACCCGGGCTTCAAGGGAAAGCTTGGAGTAGCGCTGGAAAACGAAGAAAAACAGAGTGCCTCCCCATGGGCTGTGGAGATACTTAGCCAACGTCTCACAACCTGGTTAAACTTGCACCCCAGATAAATGCATGGGGTGTGTTTTCCTACTCCATCGCACACACAAAGAAGTGTTATGTTACCCTAAGTATGGGGAGGTTTCTACAACTGTGAGCAGCGCCTGGGTTCTAATAGAAATTTTAGCTAAATTTCCTGACTGTTTTCTCTGGCTGGGTTGCAAGGGAAACTGGGGGATGGGATGGAAATCCAAGCAGGAGCGATTACCTCCCCATGGGCATTAATGGGAATAATCTGACCTCCCCCAACCTAGGAAAACCTGTACCACCTGAATCATGCGTGGTGTTTTTAGCGTCTCAATCAGACACAAAAAAAGTGTTCTGTTATCCTGCGTGTGCGGAGCTTCCTACTATGGTCTGCAGTGCCTGAGTTCCAATAGAACCACTAGCTTATAATCTCTGAGTGTTTTCCAGGCGGGAAGCGAGGGAAACAGGGGGTTCGCCTGGAAAGCCAATGAGCAAGGATTGCCCAGAATTTGACTGTAGAGGTAATTAGCGGACTTCTCCCAGACAGAGATAAACTGTGCCCCCAGGCATCTTGTGTTGTTGGTCTCCATACCTCCACCAAGCAAAGACATATTCCGGAATTTTGAGTGTGTGTTTTACCTCCAACAGGCAGCAGAGCGGGGTTTCTGATAGAATCGCTAATATTGCCATCCCTAGGTCTTTTCTTATTCTGGGCTGCAAGGGATATTTGGGAGTTGGTCTGGAAAGCGAAGAAGTATAATGTGCCTCCCCATTGGAAGTGGAGGTAATTAGGCGACATCTCCAAACCTGGGAACAGCTGTAACACCAGAAATATGCCTGGAGTGTATTTTCCTACACCATCACAGACACAAAAATTTGTTCTGCTATCCTGAGTGTGTGGAGGATTCTACAAGTTTCAGCAGCGCCTTGATTCTAGAAGCACCAGAATTTAGTTTCCGTGAGTGTTATCACAGGCCTCGCTGGGAGGTAAATCTGTGGGCTTGGCTGTAATTCGTACCAGCAGCAAGTTACTCCCGATGAGAATTTGAGTTAATTTTCCGACGTCCCACAGCCTTGGAACAACTAAGCACTCTGATACATGCTTGGAGTTTGTTTACCCATCTCCATCAGACACACAAATATTTCTTCTTTTATCTTAGTTGTGGGAAAATTTCCTACAAAATTAGGTAGAGACTGGGATACATTATAACCAATAACATATTTTCCCTGTGTGTTTTCCCAGGCCGGGATGCGAGGGAAAGCTTGGGTTGGAATGGAAATCCAAGTAGCAGCGAGTGCCCCGAGATGGACTATTGAGTTAATCAGCGGACTTGGCCCTAAAAGGGAAAATCTTGTGCCCCAGCAATGAGTGTGTTGTGGGGCTTCAAAATTCGCAGCAAGAAAATCCGTGTTCCGGAATCCTGAGTGTTTGGAGGTTCCTCCAACATACAGCAGCGCCCTGGTTCTGATTAGAATGATTTAGTTTGTCATCCCTGGGTGTTTTCCACGGTCGGGCTGCAAGGGAATGCTAGGATTAGGGCTGGATATCGAAGAAGAAGAGAGTGCTTCCCCATGGGCATTGGAGTTAATTAGCGAACTTTAAACATCCTGCGAACACCTACAACCCAGTGCCATGCCTTATTGTGTTTTCCTACACCATCACACACACAAAGATGTGTTCTCTTTTCCTTAGTGTAAGGAGGTTTCTACAACTGTCAGGAGCGCCTTAGTTGTTATAGAATCTGTAGCTTTTTTCCCTGAGTGTTTTCACAGGCCGGGAAGCGAGGGAACGCTGGGGGTTGGGCTGGAATCCAAGCAACTGCAAGGGAATCCCCATGGACAGTGGATGTAAATATCCGACCTCCCAAAACCTAGGAACGCCTATACAACCTGAAACATGCGTGGATTTAGTTTACCCATTTAAATCAGACACTCAATGTATTGTTCAGTTATTCTGAGTGTGGGGAGTTTCCTAAATTGTCTGCAGCACCTGGGTTCAAATAGAAACCTAGCTTATTATCACTGAGTGTTTTAAAAGGCCGGGCTGCGAGGGAAAATTGGGGGAAAGACTGAAAATCTAAGAAGCAGCGAGTGCCCCAAGATGCACTGTGGAGTTAATTAGCGGACTTCTCCCTAACAGGGACAAATCTATGACCCCATCCATCTGCGTGGATTAGGGTTCCACAACTCCCCACACTCAAAAACTTGTTCCAGAATCCTGAAGGTTTGGAGGGTCCTTCAACTGACAGCAACGCGGGGGTTCTGATAGTATCATTTATTTGTCACCCATGGGTGTTTCACTTGTCCGGGCTTCAAGGGAATTCTGGGAGTTGGGCTTGAAAACGAAGAAGAAGATAGTGCCACACCATGGGACCTGAAGGAATCTAGCCGACATCTCCCAACCTGGGAAAACCTGGATCCCCAGAAAAATGCCTGGAGTTTCTTTCCTACTCCATCACACACAGAAAGATATGTTCTGTTATCCTGAGTGTTCAAAGGTTTCCACAATTGTCAGCAGGGCATGGGTTCGTATAGCACCAATAGCTTCTTCTCCCTCTGTGTTAGCCCAGGCCAGGCTGCAAGGGAAACATGGTGGTTGGGCTGGAATTCCAAGTAGCAGCGTGTGCCGGAGATGGACTATAGAGCTAATTAGCGGACTTCTCCCTAACAGGGAATAACTTGTGCCCCCAGCCATGTGTGTGGATTGGGGCTTCAAAAATATCCAAGCAAAGCCGTGTTTGGGAATCCTGTGTGTGTGGAAGTTCCTACAACAGACTGCAGCACAGGGGTTCTGTTAGAAATTTTAGCTACATTTCCTGATAGTTTACTCAGGCTGGGTTTCCAAAGAAACTGGGGGATGGGATGGAATGCCAATCAGGAGTGAATACTTCCCCATGGGCTGTAGTGGGATGTATCTGACCTCCCACAACCTAGGAACACCAGTACACCCTGAAACATGCGTGGAACTTTTACCATCTCAATGAGACACAAAAAAATTTTTCTGTTATCCTGCGTGTGCGGAGGTTCCTACAACGGTCTGCAGTGCTTGTGTTCCAATTGAACCATTAACTTATTATCTCTGAGTGTTTTCCAGGGCGGGCTTCTTGGTAAAGCTTGTGGTTCGGCTGGAAAGCCAAGTAGCAACGAGTGCCCAGAGATTGTCTATAGAGTTAATTAGCTGACTTCTCATAAACAAGGAAAGTCTGCCACCCCAGGCATCTGTGTGGTGTGGGGCTCCACACCTCCACCAAGCCAATCCTTGCTCCGGAATTTTGAGTCTGTGTTGTACCTCCAACAGACAGCAGCGCCGGGTTTCTGATAGAATCACTAATATTGTGATCCCTAGGTGTTTTCTTAGGCCGGGCTGTAAGGGAAATTTGGGAGATGGTCTGCAAAGCGAAGAAGTATAGATTGCCTCCCCACTGGCAGTGGAGATAATTAGGCGACATCTCCAAACATGGGAACAGCTGTACCCCCAGAAATATGCCTGGAGTTTATTTTTCTACACCATCACACACACAAATATGTGTTCTGCTATCCTGAGTTTGGGGAGGATTCTACAAATATGAGCAGCGCCTGGGTTCTAATAGCACCAGTATTTTCTTTTACGTGAGTGTTTACACACGCCTAGATGCGAGGTAAAGCTGTGGGTTTGGATGTAATTCGTAGCCGCAGTGAGATACTCCCCATGAGAATTTGAGGTAAATTTCCGACGTCCCACAGCCTTGGAACACCTGTGCCTCCTGAAACATGCGTGGAGTTTGTTTTCCCATCTACATCAGACACACAAAAGTTTCTTCTGTTATAGCAGATGTGGGAACAGCCTACAACGTTAGGTAGCGACTGGATTCCAATACAACCTATAGCATATTATCTCTGAGTGTTTTCCCAGGCCGGTCTGAGAGGGAAAGCTGGGGGTTTGGCTGGAAAGCCAAGCAGGAGCGAGTGCCTCCCCATGGTCATTGGAGGGAATTACCCGAACTCCCACTAACTAGGAACAACTTAAGCCCCTGAAACAAGCGTGGAGATTGTTTACCAAACTGCATGAGACACACAAAGACGTGTTTTCTTTTCCTGGGTGTGGGGAGTATCCTACAATATTCTGCAACACCTGGGTTCCAATAGAAACACTTACTTATTATCCCTGATTGTTTTCCCAGGCCGGCCTGCTAGGGAATGCTTTGCTTGCGCTGGAAAGCCATGTAGCAGCGAGTGACCCGAGATGGACAGTGGAGGTAATTAGCGGACATCTCCCTAACAGGGATTAACCTGTGCCCCCAGCCATCTCTTTGGTGTGGGTCTCCAAAGCTACCCCCAAGCATAGCCGTGATCCAGAATCCTAAGGTTCTGGAAGTTCCTAAATAAGACAGCAGCATCGTAGCTCTGATAAAATCACTTAGACTGCCATCCCTGGGTATAATCCTAGACCGGGATGCAAGTGAAAGTTGGGAGTTGGGCTTGAAAACGAAGAAGAAGTCAATTCATCGACATGGGCTGTGAAGGAATCTAGCCGATATCTCCCAACCTGGGAAAAACTGGATCCCCAGAAAAATGCCTGGAGTGTGTTTTACTTCTCCATCACACACAGAAAGATGTGCTCTGTTATCATGAGTGTTCGAAGGTGTCCACAATTTTCAGCAGGGCATGTGTTCTAATAGCACATGTAGATTCATTTCCCTGTGTGTTTCCTCAGGCCGGGCTGCAAGGGAAACCTGGGTGTTGGGATGGAAATCCAAGTAGCAGCGAGTGCCCCACGATGGTCTGTAGAGGTAATTAGCGGACTTCAACCTAAAAGGGAAAAACTTGTTCCCTCAGGCTTCTGTGTGGGGTGGGGCTTCACAATTCCCCCAAGCAAAGACGTGATTGTTAATCCTGTGTGTGTGGAGGTACCTCCAACAGACAGCAGCGCCGGGGTTCTGATAGAATCACTTAGTTTGTCATTCGTAGGTGTTTTCCTAACCCGGGCTTCAAGGGAAAGCTTGGAGTAGCGCTGGAAAACGAAGAAAAACAGAGTGCCTCCCCATGGGCTGTGGAGATACTTAGCCAACGTCTCACAACCTGGTTAAACTTGCACCCCAGATAAATGCATGGGGTGTGTTTTCCTACTCCATCGCACACACAAAGAAGTGTTATGTTACCCTAAGTATGGGGAGGTTTCTACAACTGTGAGCAGCGCCTGGGTTCTAATAGAAATTTTAGCTAAATTTCCTGACTGTTTTCTCTGGCTGGGTTGCAAGGGAAACTGGGGGATGGGATGGAAATCCAAGCAGGAGCGATTACCTCCCCATGGGCATTAATGGGAATAATCTGACCTCCCCCAACCTAGGAAAACCTGTACCACCTGAATCATGCGTGGTGTTTTTAGCGTCTCAATCAGACACAAAAAAAGTGTTCTGTTATCCTGCGTGTGCGGAGCTTCCTACTATGGTCTGCAGTGCCTGAGTTCCAATAGAACCACTAGCTTATAATCTCTGAGTGTTTTCCAGGCGGGAAGCGAGGGAAACAGGGGGTTCGCCTGGAAAGCCAATGAGCAAGGATTGCCCAGAATTTGACTGTAGAGGTAATTAGCGGACTTCTCCCAGACAGAGATAAACTGTGCCCCCAGGCATCTTGTGTTGTTGGTCTCCATACCTCCACCAAGCAAAGACATATTCCGGAATTTTGAGTGTGTGTTTTACCTCCAACAGGCAGCAGAGCGGGGTTTCTGATAGAATCGCTAATATTGCCATCCCTAGGTCTTTTCTTATTCTGGGCTGCAAGGGATATTTGGGAGTTGGTCTGGAAAGCGAAGAAGTATAATGTGCCTCCCCATTGGAAGTGGAGGTAATTAGGCGACATCTCCAAACCTGGGAACAGCTGTAACACCAGAAATATGCCTGGAGTGTATTTTCCTACACCATCACAGACACAAAAATTTGTTCTGCTATCCTGAGTGTGTGGAGGATTCTACAAGTTTCAGCAGCGCCTTGATTCTAGAAGCACCAGAATTTAGTTTTCCGTGAGTGTTATCACAGGCCTCGCTGGGAGGTAAATCTGTGGGCTTGGCTGTAATTCGTACCAGCAGCAAGTTACTCCCGATGAGAATTTGAGTTAATTTTCCGACGTCCCACAGCCTTGGAACAACTAAGCACTCTGATACATGCTTGGAGTTTGTTTACCCATCTCCATCAGACACACAAATATTTCTTCTTTTATCTTAGTTGTGGGAAATTTCCTACAAAATTAGGTAGAGACTGGGATACATTATAACCAATAACATATTTTCCCTGTGTGTTTTCCCAGGCCGGGATGCGAGGGAAAGCTTGGGTTTGGAATGGAAATCCAAGTAGCAGCGAGTGCCCCGAGATGGACTATTGAGTTAATCAGCGGACTTGGCCCTAAAAGGGAAAATCTTGTGCCCCAGCAATGAGTGTGTTGTGGGGCTTCAAAATTCGCAGCAAGAAAATCCGTGTTCCGGAATCCTGAGTGTTTGGAGGTTCCTCCAACATACAGCAGCGCCCTGGTTCTGATAGAATGATTTAGTTTGTCATCCCTGGGTGTTTTCCACGGTCGGGCTGCAAGGGAATGCTAGGATTAGGGCTGGATATCGAAGAAGAATAGAGTGCTACCCAATGGGAAGTGGAGGTAATTAGCCAACATTTCCCATCCTGCGAACACCTGCACACCAGTGACATGCCTTACAGTGTTTTCTACTCCATCACACACACAAAGCTGTGTTCTATTTTCCTTAGTGTAGGGAGGTTTCTACAACTGTCAGGAGCGCCTTAGTTCTTATACAATCTGTAGCTTATTTTCCCTGAGTGTTTTCAAAGGCCGGGATGCGAGGGAACGCTGGGGGTTGGGCTGGAATCCAAGCAACTGCAAGGGACTCCCCATGGACATTGGATGTAATTACCAAACCTCCCACAACCTAGGAACTGCTATACAAACTGAAATATGCGTGGATTAATTTACCCCTCTAAATCAGACACTCAAAATTTTGTTCTGTTATTCTGAGTGTGGGGAGGTTCCTAAAATTGTCTGCAGCACGTGGGTTCCAATAGAAACCTGGCTTATTATCACTGAGTGTTTTACAAGGCCGGACTGCGAGTGAAACCTGGGGGATAGACTGAAAATCTAAGAAGCAGCGAGTGCCCCAAGATTCACTGTAGAGGTAATTAGCGGACTTCTCCCTAACAGGGACAAATCTGTGACCCCATCTATCTGCGTGGATTGGGGTTCCACAACTCCCCACACTCAAAGACTTGTTCCAGAATCCTGAAGGTTTGGAGGTTCCTCCAACAGACAGCAACGCCGAGGTTCTGATAGAATCACTTATTTTTCATCCATGGGTGTTTCATTGTCCGGGCTTCAAGGGAAAGCTGGGAGTTAGGCTTGAAAATGAAAAAGAAGACAGTGCCACCCCATGGGCACTGAAGGAACCTAGCCGACATCTCCCAACCTGGGAAAACCTGGATCCCCTGAAAAATGCCTTGAGTGTGTTTTCCTACTCCATCACACACAGAAAGTTATGTTCTGTTATCCTGAGTGTTTGAAGGTTTCCACAATTGTCAGCAGGGCATGGGTTCGAATAGCACCAATAGCTTCTTTTCGATCTGTGTTACCCCAGTCCGGGCTGCAAGGGAATCATGTGGGTTGGGCTGGAAATCCAAGTAGCAGCGAGTGCCCCGAGATGGACTATGGTAGTACTTAGCGGACTTGGACTTAAAAGGGAAAATCTTAGGCCCCAACAATGAGTGTGCTTTGGGTCTTAAAAATTCGCACCAAGAAAATCCGTGTTCCGGAATCCTGAGTGCTTGGACGTACCTCCAACATACAGCAGCGCCCTGGTTCTGATAGAATGATTTAGTTTGTCATCCCTGGGTGTTTTCCACGGTCGGGCTGCAAGGGAATGCTAGGATTAGGGATGGATATCGAAGAAGAATAGAGTGCTTCCCCATGGGCAGTGGAGGTAATTAGCCAACATTTCCCATCCTGCGAACACCTGCACCCCAGTGACATGCCTTACAGTGTTTTCCTACTCCATCACACACACAAAGCTGTGTTCTGTTTTCCTTAGTGTAGGGAGGTTTCTACAAATTTCAGGAGCGCCTTTGTTCTCATACAAACTGTAGCTATATTTCCCTGAGTGTTTTCAATGGCCGGGATGCGAGGGTACGCTGGGGGTTGGGCTGGAATCCAAGCAAGTGCAAGGGACTCCCCATGGACAGTGGATGTAAATATCCGACCTCCCACAACCTAGGAACTCCTATACAACCTGAAACATGCGTGGATTTAGTTTACCCATCTAAATCAGACACTCAAATTATTGTTCTGTTATTCTGAGTGTGGGGAGGTTCCTACAATTGTCTGCAGCACCTGAGTTCAAATAGAAACCTAGCTTATTATCACTGAGTGTTTTACAACGCCGGGCTGCGAGTGAAAACTGGGGGATAGACTGAAAATCTAAGAAAAAGCGAGTGTCCCAATATACACTGTGGAGGTAATTAGCGGACTTCTCCCTAACAGGGACAAATCTGTGACCCCATCCATCTGCGTGGATTGGGGTTCCACAACTCCCCACTCTCAAAGATGTGTTCCAGAATCCTGAAGGTTTGGAGGATCCTCCAACAGACAGCAACGCCGAGGTTCTGATAGAATCACTTATTTGTCATCCATGGGTGTTTCACTTGTCCGAGCTGCAAGGGAAACCTGGGAGTTGGGCTTGAATACGAAGAAGAAGACAGTGCCACCCCATGGGCACTAAAGGAATCTAGCCGACCTCCCCCAACCTGGGAAAACCTGGATCACCAAAAAATGCCTGGAGTGTGTTTTCCTACTCCATCACACACAGAAAGATATGTTCTGTTATCTTGAGTGTTCGAAGTTTTCCACAATTGTCAGCAGGGCATTGGTTCGAATAACACCAAAAGCATTTTTTCTTTCTGTGTTTAACCAAGCCGGTCTGCAAGGGAAACTTGGGGGTTGGGCTGGGAATACATGTAGCAGCGAGTGCCCCGAGATGTACTATGGAGATAATTAGCGGACTTGGCCCTAAAAGGAAAATCTTGGGACCCCAGGAATGAGTGTGCTGTGGGGCTTCACAATTCGCACCAAGCAATTCCGTGTTCCGGAATCCTGAGTGTTTGGAGGTTCCTCAACACATACAGCAGCGCGCTGTTTCTGATAGAATGATTTAGTTTGTAATCCCTGGGTGATTTCCTAACCTGGGCTGCATGGAAAGCTGTGAGTAGGGCTGGAAATAGAAGAAAACTGAGTGCCTCCCCATGGGCTGTGGAGATACTTAGCCAACGTCTCCCAAACTGGTTAAACCTGCACCCCAGATACATGCATGTACTGTGTATCCCTACTCCATCTCACACACAAAAATGTGTTCTGTTACCCTGTGTATGTGGAGGTTTCTACAACTGTCAGCAGCGCCTGGGTTCTAATAGAAACTTTAGCTATATTTCCTGACTGTTTTCTCTGACTGAGTTGCAAGGGAAACTGGGGGATATGATGGATATCCAAGCAGGAGCAATTAGTTCCCCATGGTCATTAATGGGAATAATGTGACCTCCCCCAACATGGGAATAGCTGTACCCCCTGAAACATGCGTGGAATTTTTACCATCTCAATGAGACACAAATAAATTGTTCTGTTATCCTCCGTGTGAGGAGCTTCCTACAACGGTCTGCAGTGCTTTGGTTCCAATAGAACCACTAGCTTATAATATCTGAGTGTGTCCCAGGGTGGGCTGCGAGGGAAACTGGAGATTCGGTTGGAAACCCAATTAGCCAGGATTGCCCAGATATTGACTGTAGCGGTAATTAGCGGACTTCTCCCAGACAGAGAGAAACTCTGCCCACAGGCATTTTGTGGTGTTGGTCTCCACACCTCCAAAAAGCAAAGCCATATACCGGAATTTTGAGTGTGTGTTGTACTTCCAACAATCAGCAGGGAGGGGGTTCTGATAGAATCGCTAATATTGTCATACCTAGGTGTTTCCTTAGGCCGGGCTTCAAAGGAAAGCTGGGAGTTGGTCTGGAAAGCGAAGAAGTATAGAGTGCCTCCCCATTGGAAGCGGAGGAAATTAGGCGAAATCTCCCAACCTGGGAAAAGCTGTACCCCCAGAAACATTCCTGGATTGTGTTTTCCTACTCCGTCACACACAGAAAGGTATCTTCTGTTATCCTGAGTGTTCGAAGGTTTCCACAATTGTCAGCAGGGCATGGGTTCAAATAGAACCAATAGCTTCTTTTCCCTCTGTGTTAACACAGGCCAGGCTGTAGGGGAAAGATGGGGGTTGGGATGGAATTCCAAGTAGCAGCAGGTGGCAGAGAAAGACTTTAGAGCTAATTAGCGGCCTTCACCCTAACAGGGAAAAACTTGTGCCTCCATCCATGTTTGTGGATTGGGGCTTCAAAACTATTCCAAGCAAAGCCGTGTTTGGGAATCCTGTGTGTGTTGAAGTTCCTAGAGCAAACTGCAGCACCTGGGTTCTGATAGAATCTTTAGCTACATTTCCTGATTGTTTCCTCAGGCTGGGTTGCCAAGGAAACGGGGGATGGGCTGGAAAACCAAGCAGGTGCGAGTTCTTCCCCATGGGCTGTAGTTGGATGTATATGACATCCCACAACCTAGGAACACCAGTACACCCTGAATCATGCGTGGAGCTTTTAACATCTCAATGAGACACAAAAAAATTTTTCTGTTATCCTACGTGTGCGGAGGTTCTTACAACGGTCTGCAGTGCTTGAGTTCCAATAGAACCATTAACTTATTATCTCTGAGTGTTTTCCTGTGCGGGATGCATGGGAAAGCTTGGGGTTTGGCTTGAAAGCCAAGTAGCAACGAGTGCCCAGAGATTGACTGTAGAGGTAATTAGCGGACTTCTCCCATAGAGAGAGAAATGTGCCCCCAGGAATCTTGTGGTGTTGGTCTCCACACCTCCACCAAGCAAAGCCATGTTCCCGAATTTTTAGTTTGTGTTGTACCTCCAAGAGGCAGCAGTGATGTGTTTCTCATAGAATCACTAATATTGTCATAACTAGGTGTTTTCTTAGGCCGGGCTGCAAGGGACATTTGGGAGCTTGTCTGGAAAATGAAGAAGTATAGATTGCCTCCCCATTGGTAGTGGAGATAATAAGGCGACATCTCCAAACCTGGGAACAGCTGTAACAACAGAAATATGCCTGGAGTGAATTTTCCTACACCATCACACACACAAAGATGTGTTCTGATATCCTGAGTGTGGGGAGGATTCTACAAATATCAGCAGTGCCTGGGTTCTTATAGCACCAGTATTTCCTATTCCGTGAGTGTTTACACACGCCTAGCTGCGAGGTAAAGCTGTGGGTTTGGCTGTATTTCGTAGCAGCAGTGAGATATTCCACATGAGAATGTGAGGTAATTTTCCGACGTCCCACAGCCTTGGAACACCTGTGCCCCCTGAAATATGCGTGGAGTTTGTTTACCCATCTCCATCAGACACACAAACATTTCTTCTGTTATCCCACATGTGGGAAGGAGCCTACAACGGTAGGTAGCTACTGGGTTTCAATACAACCAATAGCATATAATCCCTGAGTGTTTTCCCAGGCCGGGCTGAGAGGGAAACCTGGGGTTTGGGCTGGAAAGCCAAGCAGGAGCGAGTGCCTCCCCATGGGCATTGGTGGGAATTATCCTAACTCCCAGTATCTAGCAACACTTTAACCCCTGATACACGCGTGGAGTTTTTTACGAAACTTCATGAGACACACAAAGAAGTGTTCTGTTTTCCTGGGTGTGCGGAGTATCCTACAATGTTCTGCAGCACCTGGGTTCCAATAGAACCACTGGGTTATTATCCCTGATTGTTTTCCCAGGCCGGCCTGTGAGGGAATGCTGCGCTTGTGCTGGAAAGCCATGTAGCAGCGAGTGACCCGGGATGGACTGTGGAGGTAATTAGCGGACATCTCCCTAACAGGGAAAAATCTGTGCCCCCAGCCATCTCTGTGGTGTGGGTCTCCAAAGCTACCCCCAAGCATAGCCGTGATCCAGAATCCTAAGGTTCTGGAAGTTCCTAAAAATGACAGCAGCATCGTAGCTCTGATAAAATCACTAAGACTGTCATCCCTGGGTATAATCCTAGACCGGGATGCAAGTGAAAGTTGGGAGTTGGGCTTGAAAACGAAGAAGAAGTCAATGCATCCCAATGGGCAGTGAAGGAATCTAGCCGACATCTCCCAACCTGGGAAAAACTGGATCCCCAAAAAATGCCTGGAGTGTGTTTTAATACTCCATCAAACACAGAAAGATGTGGGCTGTTATCATGAGTGTTCGTAGTTTTCCGCAATTGTCAGCACGCATGTGTTCTAATAGCACCAGTAGATACTTTTCCCTGTGTGTTTCCCCAGGCCAGGCTGCAAGGGAATCCTGGGTGTTGGGATGGAAATCCAAGAAGAAGCGAGTTCCCCACGATGGTCTGTAGAGGTAATTAGCGTACTTCTACCTAACAGGGAAAAACTTGTGCCCTCAGACATGTGTGTGGAGTGGGGCTTCACAATTCTCCAAAGCAAAGACGTGTTTGTTAATTCTGTGTGTGTGGAGGTTCCTCCAACAGACAGCAGCGCCTGGGTTCTGATATAATCATTTACTTTGTCATCCCTGGGTGTTTTCCAACCCGGGCTGCAAGGGAAACCTGGGAGTAGGGCTGGAAAACGAAGAAAAACAGAGTGCCTCCCCATGGGCTGTGGAGATACTTAGCCAACGTCTCACAGCCTAGTTACACCTGCACCCCAGAAACATTCATGGACTCGGTTTTCCTTCTCAATAACACACACAAAGAAGTGTTCTGTTTAACTGTGTATGGAGAAGTTTCTACAACTGTCAGAAGCGCCTGGGTTCTAATAGAAAATTTAGCTAAATTTCCTGACTGCTTTCTCTGGCTGGGTTGCAAGGGAAACTGGGGGATGGGATGGAAATCCAAGCAGGAGCGATTACCTCCCCTTGGGCATTAATGGGAATAATCTGACCACCCCCAACCTAGGAAAACCTGTACCCCCTGAAACATGCGTGGAGTTTTTCGAATCTCAATCAGACACAAAAAAAGTGTTCTGTTATCCTGCGTGTGCGGAGCTTCCTAAAATGGTCTGCAGTGCCTGGGTTCCAATAGAACCACTAGCTTATAATCTCTGAGTGCTTTCAAGGGCGGGCTGCGCGGGAAACTGGTTGTTCGGCTGGAAAGCCAAGTAGTCAGGATTGCCCAGAAATTGACTGTAAAGGTAAATAGCGGAATTCTCCCAAACAGAGAGTAACTGTGCCCCCAGGCATCTTGTGGTGTTTGTCTCCATACCTCCAACAAGCAAAGCCATGTTCCGGAATTTTGAGTGTGTGTTGTACCTCCAACAGGCAGCAGAGCGGGGTTTCTCATAGAATCAATAATATTGTCATCCCTAGGTGTTTCCTTAGGCCTGGCTTCAAATGAAAGCAGTGAGTTGGTCTGGAAAGCGAAGAAGTATAGAGTGCCTCCCCATTGGAAGTGGAGGTAATTAGGCGACATCTCCAAACCTGGGAACACCTGTAACACCACAAACATGCCTGTAGTGTATTTACCTACACCATCACACACACAAAAATTTGTTCTGCTATCCTGCGTGTGCGGAGTATTCTACAAATTTCAGCATCGGCTGGGTTCTAGTAGCACCATTATTTTGTTTTCCATGAGTTTTTTCACAGTCCTGGCTGCCAGGTATATCTGTGGGCTTGGCTGTAATTCGTAGCAGCTGCGAGTTAGTACGCATGAGAATTTGAGGTAATTTTCCGACGTCCCACAGCGTTGGAAACCCTAAGCACCCTGATAAATGCTTGGAGTTTGTTTACCCATCTCCATTAGACACACAAATGTTTCTTCTTTTATCCTAGTTGTGGGAAGATTCCTACAATGGTAGGTAGAGACTGGCTTCTGTTACAACCAATAACATATTTTTCCTGTGTGCTTTCCGAGGCCGGGCTGCAAGGGAAAGCTTGGAGTTGGGCTTGAAAATGAAGAAGAAGACAGTGCCACCCCATGGGCACTGAAGGAAACAAGCCGACATCTCCCAACCTGGGAAAACCTGCATCACCAGAAAAATGCCTGGAGTGTGTTTTCCTACTCCATCACACACAGAAAGATATGTACTGTTATTCTGAGTGTTTGAAGATTTTTACAATTGTCAGCAGTGCATGCGTTCTAATAACACCAATAGCTTTTTTTCGTTCTGTGTTACCCCAGGCCGGGCTTCAAGTTAAACATGGGGGTTGGGCTGGGATTCCAAGTAGCAGCGAGTGCCCCAAGATGGACTATGGAGGTAATTAGTGGACTTGGCCCTAAAAGGGAAAATCTTGGGCCCCAGGATTGAGTGTGCGGTGAGGCTTCACAATTCGCAACAAGCAAATCCGTGTTCCGGAATCCTGAGTGTTTGGAGGTTCCTCCACACATATAGCAGCACACTGGTTCTGATAAAATGATTTAGTTTCTCATCCCTGGGTGTTTTCCTAACCCGGGCTGCAAGGGAAAGCTGGGAGAAGGGCTGGAAAATGAAGAAAAACAGAGTGCCTCCACATGGACTCTGGAGATAATTAGCCAACGTCTCACAACCTGCTTAAACCTGCACCCCAGAAACATGCATGGAGTGTGTTTTCCTACTACATAGCACACACAAAGAAGTGTTCTGTTACCCTGTGTATTGGGAGGTTTCTACAACTGTCAACATCGCCTGGGTTCTAATTAAAAATTACGCTACATTTTTTGAGTGTTCTCTCAGGCTGGGTTGCAAGGGAAACTGGGGATGGGCTGGAAAGCCAAGCAGGAGCGATTTATTCCCCATGGGCAGTAGTGGGAATTATCTGACCTCTCACAGCCTAGAAATACCTGTACCACCTTATACATGCGTGGAGGTTTTACCATCTCAATCAGACACAAAAATATGTTCTGTTATCCTGTGTGTGCGGTGGTTCCTACAATGGTCTGCAGTGCCTGTTTTCAATTAGAACCACTATCATATTTCTTCTGACTGTCTTCCAGGGCGGGCTGCGAGGGAAACCTGCGGGTTCGGCTGGAAAACCAAGTAGAAACAAGTGCCTAGAGATTGACTGTAGAGGTAATAGGCTTACTTCTCATAAACAGGGAATTCCTGTGTTCCCAGTCCTCTGTGTGTTGTGAGACTCCACACCTCCACCAAGCAAAGCCGTGTTCCGGATTTTTGAGTGTGTTGAGAACCTCCTACCGACAGCAGAGACGGGGTTCTTATAGAATAACTAATATTGTCATAACTAGGTGTTTTCTTAAGCCGGGCTGCAAGGGATATGTGGGAGTTGGTCTGCAAAGCGAAGAAGTAGAGAGTGCCTCCCTATTGGCAGTGGAGGTATTTAGGCGACATCTCCAAACCTGGGAAGAGGTGTCCCCCCAGAAATATGCCTGGAGTGTGTTTTCCTAAACCATCATACACACAAAGATGTGTTCCGCTATCCTGAGTGTGGGGAGTTTTCTACAGCTGTGAACAGCACCTGGGATATAATAGCACCAGTATTTTCTTTTCCGTGATTGTTTTCACAGGCCTGGCTGCGAAGTAAAGCTGTGGTTTCGGCTGAAATTCGTAGAAGCAGCAAGTTACACCCCATGAAAATTTGAGGTATTATTCCGACGTCCCACAGCCTTGGAACACTTGTGCCCCCCAAACATGCGTGGAGTTTGTTTACCCATCTCCATCAGACCCACAAAGATTTCTTCTGTTATCCTAAGTGTAGGATGTTTCCTACAAAGGTAGGTAGCGCCTGTGTTCCAATAAAACCAAAAGCATAGTATCCATTAGTGTTTAACAGGCCGGGATGTGAGGGAAATCTGGGGGTTGGTATGGAAAGCCAAGTAGAAGCGAGTGCCCCTAGATGGAATATGGATGTAAATAGCAGACTTCTCCCTAACAGGGAAAATCATGTGCCCCCAACAGTGAGTGTGCAGTGGGGCTTCACCACTCCCCCCAACAAAGCCGTGTTCCGGAATCGTGAGTGTTTGGAGGTTCCTCCAACAGAGAGGAGCTCCATGGTTCGGACAGAATGTCTTAGATTTTTAATCCCTGGGTGTATTCCACGGTCCAGCTGCAAGGGAATGCTAGGTTTAGGGCTGGAAATCAAAGTGTAGAGAGTGCTTCCCCATGGGCTGTGGAGGTAATTAGCCAACATCTCCCATCCTGGGAACACTTGCACCCCAGAAACATGCCTTTAGTGTGTTTTCCTACTAAATCACACACACAAAGTAGTATTCTGTTTTCCTTAGTATGTTGAGGTTTCTACAACTGTCAGGATCGCCTGGGTTCTAATAGAACTTGTAGCTTTCCTTCCCTGAGTGTTTTCCGAGACCGGGCTGAGAGTGAAATCTGGGGAATTGGCTGAAAAGCCAAGAAGCAGCGAGTGCCCCAAGATGCACTGTGGAGGTTATTAACTGACTTCTCAATAACAGGGAAATACTTGTGCCCCCAGCCATGTGTGTGGAGTGGGGCTTCAGAACTCCACAATCAAAGCCGGTTTGGGGAATCCTGTGTGTGTGGAGGTTCCTGCAACAGACGGCAGCGCCGTGGTTCTGATAGAATTACTTAGTTTGTCATCCCTGGGTGTATTCCTAACCCGTGCAGCAAGGGAATGCTGGGAGTAGGGCTGGAAAACGAAGAAAATCAGAGTGCCTCACCATGGACAGTGGAGGTAATTAGCCAACATCTCACATCCTGGGATCACCTGCAACCCAGAAACAAGCCTTTGTTTTTTTTCCTAATCCATCACACACACAAAGTAGTGTTCTCTTTTTCTTAGTTTGGGGAGGTTTCTACAACTTTCAGGAGCAAGATTGTTCTAACAGAACCTGTAGCTTTTATTCCCTGAGTTTTTCCCAGGCTGGGCTGCGAGGAAATGCTGGGGGTAGGGCTGGAAATCCAAGCAAATGCAAGGGCCACCCCATGGACTTTGGAAGTAATTATACGAATTTCCACAACCTAAAAACGCCTGTACCACCTGAAACAACCGTGGAGTTAGTTTACCCATCTCTATCAGACACTCAAAGAATTGTTCTTTTATCCTGAGTGTGGGGAGGTTCCTACAACTGTCTGCAGCACTTGGGTTCCTGTAGAACCTTAGCTTAATTGCCCTGAGTGTTTTCAAAGGCCGGGCTGCGAGTGAATTCTGGGGGATTGGCTGAAAAGCCAAGAAGCAGCGAGTGCCCCAAGACGCACTGTGGAGGTAATTAGCGGACTTCTCCCTAACAGTGACAAATCTGTTACCCCATCCTTCTGCGTGGATTGGGGCTCCGCAACTCCCAACATGCAATGTCTTGTTCCAGAATCCTGAGGGTTTGGAGGATCATCCAACACACAGCAATGCCGGGGTACTGATAGAAACATTATTTTTCATCCCTGGGTGTTTCACTAGTCCGGGCTACTAGGGAAAGCTGGGAGTTGGACTTGAAATCGAAGAAGAAGTCAGTGACTGCCCATGAGCAGCGAAGGAATGTAGCCGACATCTCCCAACCTGGGAAAACCTGGATCCCCAAAAAAATGCCTGGCATGTGTTTTTCTACTACATCACACACAGAAAGATTTGTTCTGTTATCCTGAGTGTTCGAAGATTTCCACAATTCTCAGCAGCGCATGGGTTCTTATAGCACCAGTAGTTCTTTTACTTGTGTGTTACCCCAGGCCGGGCTGCAAGGGAAACCTGGGGGTTGGGCTGGAAATCCATGTAGCAGGGAGTGCCCCGAGATGGACTGTTCAGGTAATTAGCGGACTTCTCCCTAACAGGTAAAAACTTGTGCCCCCAGCCATGTGTGTGCTGTGGGGATTCACAACTCACACAAGCAAAGCCGTGTTTGGGAATCCTGTGTGTTTGGAAGTCCCTCCAAAAGATAGCAGCGCCAGGGTTCTGATAGAAGTACTTAGTCTGTCATCCCTGGGTGTTTTCCTATCCCGGGCTGCAAGGGAATGCTGGGAGTAGGGCTGGAAAACGAAGAAAAACAGAGTGCCTCCACATGGACTCTGGAGATAATTAGCCAACGTCTCCCAACCTGGTTAAACCTGCACCCCAGAAACATGCATGGAGTGTGTTTTCCTACTACATAACACACACAAAGAAGTGTTCTGTTACCCTGTGTATTGGGAGGTTTCTACAACTGTCAGAAGCGCCTGGGTTCTAATTAAAACTTAAGCAACATTTTCTGAGTGTTCTCTCAGGCTGGGATGCAAGGGAAACTGGGAATGGGCTGGAAAGCCAAGCAGGAGCGATTTCCTCCCCATGGGCAGTAGTGGGATGTATCTGACCTCCCACAACCTAGGAATACCTGTACCCCCTGAAACATGCTTGGAGATTTTACCATCTCAATCATAAACAAAAATATGTTCTGTTATCCTGCGTGTGCGGTGGTTCCTACAACGGTCTGCAGTGCCTGTGTTCCATTAGAACCACTAGCATATTTCTTCTGAGTGTCTTCCAGGGCGGGCTGCGAGGGAAATCTGTGGGTTCGGCTGGAAAGCCAAGTAGCAACAAGTGCCTAGAGATTGACTGTAGAGGTAATTAGCGGACTTCTCATAAACAGGGAATTCCTGTGCCCCCAGTCATCTGTGTGGTGTGAGGCTCCACACCTCCACCAAGCAAAGCCGTGTTCCGGAATTTTGAGTGTGTTGGGAACCTCCTACTGACAGCAGCGCCGTGGTTCTGATAAAATGACTAATATTGTCATATCTAGGTGTTTTCTTAGGCCGGACTGCAAGGGATATGTTGGAGTTTGTCTGGAAAGCGAAGTAGAGAGTGCCTCCCAATTGGCAGTGGAGTTAATTAGGTGACATCTCCAAACCTGGGAACAGATGTACCCCCAGAAACATGCCTGGAGTGTATTTTCCTATACCATCATACACACAAAGATGTGTTCCACTATCCTGAGTGTGGGGAGTTTTCTACAACTATGAACAGCGCCTGGGATATAATAGCACCAGTATTTCCTTATCCGTGATTGTTTTCACAGGCCTGACTGCGAGGTAAAGCTGTGGGTTGGGCTGAAATTCGTAGAAGTTGCATGTTACTCCCCATGAAATTGTGAGGTATTTTTCCGACGTCCCACAGCCTTGGAACACCTGTGCCCCCAGAAACATGAGTGGAGCTTGTTTACACATCTCCAACAGACCCTCAAAAATTTCTTCTGTTATCCTAGGTGTGGGATGTTTCCTACAACGGTAGGTAGCACCTGGGTTCCAATACAACCAATAGCATATTATCCCTGAGTGTTTACCCAGGCCGGGCTGTGAGGGAAAGCTGGGGGTTGGTATGGAAAGCCAAGTAGCAGCGAGTGCCCCTAGATGGATTGTGGATGTAATTAGCAGACTTCACCCTAACAGGGAATATCATGTGCCCCCAGCAGTGAGTGTGCAGTGCGGATTCACCACTCCCCCCAACAAAGCCGTGTTCCGGAATCGTGAGTGTTTGGAGGTTCCTCCAACAGACAGCAGCTCCATGGTTCTGACAGAATGTCTTAGATTTTTAATCCCTGGGTGTTTCCCACGGTCGGGCTGCAAGGGTATGCTAGGATTAGGGCTGGAAATCGAAGTGAAGAGAGTGCTTCCCCATGGGCAGTGGAGGTAATTAGCCAACATCTCCCATCCTGGGAACACCTGCAACCCATAAACATGCCTTTAGTGTGTTTTCCTACTCCATCACACACACAAAGGAGTATTCTGTTTTCCTTAGTATGTTGAGTTTTCTACAACTGTCAGGATCGCCTGGGTTCTAATAGAACTTGTAGCTTTCCTTCCCTGAGTGTTTTCCGAGACCGGGCTGAGAGTGAAATCTGGGGAATTGGCTGAGAAGCCAAGAAGCAGCGAGTGCCCCAAGATGCACTGTGGAGGTAATTAACTGACTTCTCAATAAAAGGGAAATACTTGTGCCCCCAGCCATGTGTGTGGAGTGGGACTTCACAACTCCCCAGTCAAAGCCGTGTTTGGGAATCCTGTGTGTGTAGAGGTTCCTGCAACAGACGGCAGCGCCGGTTTTCTGATAGTATTAATTAGTTTGTCATCCCTGGGTGTTTTCCTACCCCGTGCAGCAATGGAATGCTGGGAGTAGGGCTGGAAAACGAAGAAAATCAGAGTGCCTCCCCATGGGCAGTGGAGGTAATTAGCCAAAATCTCCCTTCCTGGGAACACCTGCACCCCAGAAACATGCCTTTAGTGTGTTTTCCTACTCCATCACACACACAAAGTAGTGTTCTCTTTTTCTTAGTTTGGGGAGGTTTCTACAACTTTCAGGAGCAAGATTGTTCTAACAGAACCTGTAGCTTTTATTCCCTGAGTTTTTCCCAGGCCGGGCTGCGAGGAAATGCTGGGGGTAGGGCTGGAAATCCAAGCAAATGCAAGGGCCACCCCATGGACTGTGGAAGGTAATTATACGAATTTCCACAACCTAAAATCGCCTGTACCACCTGAAACAACCGTGGAGTTAGTTTACCCATCTCTATCAGACACTCAAAGAATTGTTCTTTTATCCTGAGTGTGGGGAGGTTCCTACAACTGTCTGCAGCACTTGGGTTCCTGTAGAACCTTAGCTTAATTGCCCTGAGTGTTTTCAAAGGCCGGGCTGCGAGTGAATTCTGGGGGATTGGCTGAAAAGCCAAGAAGCAGCGAGTGCCCCAAGACGCACTGTGGAGGTAATTAGCGGACTTCTCCCTAACAGTGACAAATCTGTTACCCCATCCTTCTGCGTGGATTGGGGCTCCACAACTCCCAACATGCAATGTCTTGTTCCAGAATCCTGAGGGTTTGGAGGATCATCCAACACACAGCAATGCCGGGGTACTGATAGAAACATTATTTTTCATCCCTGGGTGTTTCACTAGTCCGGGCTACTAGGGAAAGCTGGGAGTTGGACTTGAAATCGAAGAAGAAGTCAGTGACTGCCCATGAGCAGCGAAGGAATGTAGCCGACATCTCCCAACCTGGGAAAACCTGGATCCCCAAAAAAATGCCTGGCATGTGTTTTTCTACTACATCACACACAGAAAGATTTGTTCTGTTATCCTGAGTGTTCGAAGATTTCCACAATTCTCAGCAGCGCATGGGTTCTTATAGCACCAGTAGTTCTTTTACTTGTGTGTTACCCCAGGCCGGGCTGCAAGGGAAACCTGGGGGTTGGGCTGGAAATCCATGTAGCAGGGAGTGCCCCGAGATGGACTGTTCAGGTAATTAGCGGACTTCTCCCTAACAGGTAAAAACTTGTGCCCCCAGCCATGTGTGTGCTGTGGGGATTCACAACTCACACAAGCAAAGCCGTGTTTGGGAATCCTGTGTGTTTGGAAGTCCCTCCAAAGATAGCAGCGCCAGGGTTCTGATAGAAGTACTTAGTCTGTCATCCCTGGGTGTTTTCCTATCCCGGGCTGCAAGGGAATGCTGGGAGTAGGGCTGGAAAACGAAGAAAAACAGAGTGCCTCCACATGGACTCTGGAGATAATTAGCCAACGTCTCCCAACCTGGTTAAACCTGCACCCCAGAAACATGCATGGAGTGTGTTTTCCTACTACATAACACACACAAAGAAGTGTTCTGTTACCCTGTGTATTGGGAGGTTTCTACAACTGTCAGAAGCGCCTGGGTTCTAATTAAAAATTAAGCAACATTTTCTGAGTGTTCTCTCAGGCTGGGTTGCAAGGGAAACTGGGAATGGGCTGGAAAGCCAAGCAGGAGCGATTTCCTCCCCATGGGCAGTAGTGGGAAGTATCTGACCTCCCACAACCTAGGAATACCTGTACCCCCTGAAACATGCTTGGAGATTTTACCATCTCAATCATAAACAAAAATATGTTCTGTTATCCTGCGTGTGCGGTGGTTCCTACAACGGTCTGCAGTGCCTGTGTTCCATTAGAACCACTAGCATACTTTCTTCTGAGTGTCTTCCAGGGCGGGCTGCGAGGGAAATCTGTGGGTTCGGCTGGAAAGCCAAGTAGCAACAAGTGCCTAGAGATTGACTGTAGAGGTAATTAGCGGACTTCTCATAAACAGGGAATTCCTGTGCCCCCAGTCATCTGTGTGGTGTGAGGCTCCACACCTCCACCAAGCAAAGCCGTGTTCCGGAATTTTGAGTGTGTTGGGAACCTCCTACCGACAGCAGCGCCGTGGTTCTGATAAAATGACTAATATTGTCATATCTAGGTGTTTTCTTAGGCCGGACTGCAAGGGATATGTTGGAGTTTGTCTGGAAAGCGAAGAAGTAGAGAGTGCCTCCCAATTGGCAGTGGAGTTAATTAGGCGACATCTCCAAACCTGGGAACAGATGTACCCCCAGAAACATGCCTGGAGTGTATTTTCCTATACCATCATACACACAAAGATGTGTTCCACTATCCTGAGTGTGGGGAGGTTTCTACAACTATGAACAGCGCCTGGGATATAATAGCACCAGTATTTCCTTATCCGTGATTGTTTTCACAGGCCTGACTGCGAGGTAAAGCTGTGGGTTGGGCTGAAATTCGTAGAAGTTGCATGTTACTCCCCATGAAATTGTGAGGTATTTTTCCGACGTCCCACAGCCTTGGAACACCTGTGCCCCCAGAAACATGAGTGGAGCTTGTTTACACATCTCCAACAGACCCTCAAAAATTTCTTCTGTTATCCTAGGTGTGGGATGTTTCCTACAACGGTAGGTAGCACCTGGGTTCCAATACAACCAATAGCATATTATCCCTGAGTGTTTACCCAGGCCGGGCTGTGAGGGAAAGCTGGGGGTTGGTATGGAAAGCCAAGTAGCAGCGAGTGCCCCTAGATGGATTGTGGATGTAATTAGCAGACTTCACCCTAACAGGGAATATCATGTGCCCCCAGCAGTGAGTGTGCAGTGCGGCTTCACCACTCCCCCCAACAAAGCCGTGTTCCGGAATCGTGAGTGTTTGGAGGTTCCTCCAACAGACAGCAGCTCCATGGTTCTGACAGAATGTCTTAGATTTTTAATCCCTGGGTGTTTCCCACGGTCGGGCTGCAAGGGTATGCTAGGATTAGGGCTGGAAATCGAAGTGAAGAGAGTGCTTCCCCATGGGCAGTGGAGGTAATTAGCCAACATCTCCCATCCTGGGAACACCTGCAACCCATAAACATGCCTTTAGTGTGTTTTCCTACTCCATCACACACACAAAGGAGTATTCTGTTTTCCTTAGTATGTTGAGTTTTCTACAACTGTCAGGATCGCCTGGGTTCTAATAGAACTTGTAGCTTTCCTTCCCTGAGTGTTTTCCGAGACCGGGCTGAGAGTGAAATCTGGGGAATTGGCTGAGAAGCCAAGAAGCAGCGAGTGCCCCAAGATGCACTGTGGAGGTAATTAAATGACTTCTCAATAACAGGGAAATACTTGTGCCCCCAGCCATGTGTGTGGAGTGGGGCTTCAGAACTCCACAATCAAAGCCGGTTTGGGGAATCCTGTGTGTGTGGAGGTTCCTGCAACAGACAGCAGCGCCGTGGTTCTGATAGAATTACTTAGTTTGTCATCCCTGGGTGTATTCCCACCCCGTGCAGCAACGGAATGCTGGGAGTAGGGCTGGAAAACGAAGAAAATCAGAGTGCCTCACCATGGACAGTGGAGGTAATTAGCCAACATCTCACATCCTGGGATCACCTGCAACCCAGAAACAAGCCTTTTTTGTTTTTTCCTACTCCATCACACACACAAAGTAGTGTTCTCTTTTTCTTAGTTTGGGGAGGTTTCTACAACTTTCAGGAGCAAGATTGTTCTAACAGAACCTGTAGCTTTTATTCCCTGAGTTTTTCCCAGGCCGGGCTGCGAGGAAATGCTGGGGGTAGGGCTGGAAATCCAAGCAAATGCAAGGGCCACCCCATGGACTTTGGAAGTAATTATACGAATTTCCACAACCTAAAATCGCCTGTACCACCTGAAACAACCGTGGAGTTAGTTTACCCATCTCTATCAGACACTCAAAGAATTGTTCTTTTATCCTGAGTGTGGGGAGGTTCCTACAACTGTCTGCAGCACTTGGGTTCCTGTAGAACCTTAGCTTAATTGCCCTGAGTGTTTCAAAGGCCGGGCTGCGAGTGAATTCTGGGGGATTGGCTGAAAAGCCAAGAAGCAGCGAGTGCCCCAAGACGCACTGTGGAGGTAATTAGCGGACTTCTCCCTAACAGTGACAAATCTGTTACCCCATCCTTCTGCGTGGATTGGGGCTCCACAACTCCCAACATGCAATGTCTTGTTCCAGAATCCTGAGGGTTTGGAGGATCATCCAACACACAGCAATGCCGGGGTACTGATAGAAACATTATTTTTCATCCCTGGGTGTTTCACTAGTCCGGGCTACTAGGGAAAGCTGGGAGTTGGACTTGAAATCGAAGAAGAAGTCAGTGACTGCCCATGAGCAGCGAAGGAATGTAGCCGACATCTCCCAACCTGGGAAAACCTGGATCCCCAAAAAAATGCCTGGCATGTGTTTTTCTACTACATCACACACAGAAAGATTTGTTCTGTTATCCTGAGTGTTCGAAGATTTCCACAATTCTCAGCAGCGCATGGGTTCTTATAGCACCAGTAGTTCTTTTACTTGTGTGTTACCCCAGGCCGGGCTGCAAGGGAAAACTGGGGGTTGGGCTGGAAATCCATGTAGCAGGGAGTGCCCCGAGATGGACTGTTCAGGTAATTAGCGGACTTCTCCCTAACAGGTAAAAACTTGTGCCCCCAGCCATGTGTGTGCTGTGGGGATTCACAACTCACACAGCAAAGCCGTGTTTGGGAATCCTGTGTGTTTGGAAGTCCCTCCAAAAGATAGCAGCGCCAGGGTTCTGATAGAAGTACTTAGTCTGTCATCCCTGGGTGTTTTCCTATCCCGGGCTGCAAGGGAATGCTGGGAGTAGGGCTGGAAAACGAAGAAAAACAGAGTGCCTCCACATGGACTCGGGAGATAATTAGCCAACGTCTCCCAACCTGGTTAAACCTGCACCCCAGAAACATGCCTGGAGTGTATTTTCCTATACCATCATACTCACAAAGATGTGTTCCACTATCCTGAGTGTGGGGAGGTTTCTACAACTATGAACAGCGCCTGGGATATAATAGCACCAGTATTTCCTTATCCGTGATTGTTTTCACAGGCCTGACTGCGAGGTAAAGCTGTGGGTTGGGCTGAAATTCGTAGAAGTTGCATGTTACTCCCCATGAAATTGTGAGGTATTTTTCCGACGTCCCACAGCCTTGGAACACCTGTGCCCCCAGAAACATGAGTGGAGCTTGTTTACACATCTCCAACAGACCCTCAAAAATTTCTTCTGTTATCCTAGGTGTGGGATGTTTCCTACAACGGTAGGTAGCACCTGGGTTCCAATACAACCAATAGCATATTATCCCTGAGTGTTTACCCAGGCCGGGCTGTGAGGGAAAGCTGGGGGTTGGTATGGAAAGCCAAGTAGCAGCGAGTGCCCCTAGATGGATTGTGGATGTAATTAGCAGACTTCACCCTAACAGGGAATATCATGTGCCCCCAGCAGTGAGTGTGCAGTGCGGCTTCACCACTCCCCCCAACAAAGCCGTGTTCCGGAATCGTGAGTGTTTGGAGGTTCCTCCAACAGACAGCAGCTCCATGGTTCTGACAGAATGTCTTAGATTTTAATCCCTGGGTGTTTCCCACGGTCGGGCTGCAAGGGTATGCTAGGATTAGGGCTGGAAATCGAAGTGAAGAGAGTGCTTCCCCATGGGCAGTGGAGGTAATTAGCCAACATCTCCCATCCTGGGAACACCTGCAACCCATAAACATGCCTTTAGTGTGTTTTCCTACTCCATCACACACACAAAGGAGTATTCTGTTTTCCTTAGTATGTTGAGTTTTCTACAACTGTCAGGATCGCCTGGGTTCTAATAGAACTTGTAGCTTTCCTTCCCTGAGTGTTTTCCGAGACCGGGCTGAGAGTGAAATCTGGGGAATTGGCTGAGAAGCCAAGAAGCAGCGAGTGCCCCAAGATGCACTGTGGAGGTAATTAACTGACTTCTCAATAACAGGGAAATACTTGTGCCCCCAGCCATGTGTGTGGAGTGGGACTTCACAACTCCCCAGTCAAAGCCGTGTTTGGGAATCCTGTGTGTGTAGAGGTTCCTGCAACAGACGGCAGCGCCGGGTTTCTGATAGTATTAATTAGTTTGTCATCCCTGGGTGTTTTCCTACCCCGTGCAGCAATGGAATGCTGGGAGTAGGGCTGGAAAACGAAGAAAATCAGAGTGCCTCCCCATGGGCAGTGGAGGTAATTAGCCAAAATCTCCCTTCCTGGGAACACCTGCACCCCAGAAACATGCCTTTAGTGTGTTTTCCTACTCCATCACACACACAAAGTAGTGTTCTCTTTTTCTTAGTTTGGGGAGGTTTCTACAACTTTCAGGAGCAAGATTGTTCTAACAGAACCTGTAGCTTTTATTCCCTGAGTTTTTCCCAGGCCGGGCTGCGAGGAAATGCTGGGGGTAGGGCTGGAAATCCAAGCAAATGCAAGGGCCACCCCATGGACTGTGGAGGTAATTATACGAATTTCCACAACCTAAAATCGCCTGTACCACCTGAAACAACCGTGGAGTTAGTTTACCCATCTCTATCAGACACTCAAAGAATTGTTCTTTTATCCTGAGTGTGGGGAGGTTCCTACAACTGTCTGCAGCACTTGGGTTCCTGTAGAACCTTAGCTTAATTGCCCTGAGTGTTTTCAAAGGCCGGGCTGCGAGTGAATTCTGGGGGATTGGCTGAAAAGCCAAGAAGCAGCGAGTGCCCCAAGACGCACTGTGGAGGTAATTAGCGGACTTCTCCCTAACAGTGACAAATCTGTTACCCCATCCTTCTGCGTGGATTGGGGCTCCACAACTCCCAACATGCAATGTCTTGTTCCAGAATCCTGAGGGTTTGGAGGATCATCCAACACACAGCAATGCCGGGGTACTGATAGAAACATTATTTTTCATCCCTGGGTGTTTCACTAGTCCGGGCTACTAGGGAAAGCTGGGAGTTGGACTTGAAATCGAAGAAGAAGTCAGTGACTGCCCATGAGCAGCGAAGGAATGTAGCCGACATCTCCCAACCTGGGAAAACCTGGATCCCCAAAAAAATGCCTGGCATGTGTTTTTCTACTACATCACACACAGAAAGATTTGTTCTGTTATCCTGAGTGTTCGAAGATTTCCACAATTCTCAGCAGCGCATGGGTTCTTATAGCACCAGTAGTTCTTTTACTTGTGTGTTACCCCAGGCCGGGCTGCAAGGGAAACCTGGGGGTTGGGCTGGAAATCCATGTAGCAGGGAGTGCCCCGAGATGGACTGTTCAGGTAATTAGCGGACTTCTCCCTAACAGGTAAAAACTTGTGCCCCCAGCCATGTGTGTGCTGTGGGGATTCACAACTCACACAAGCAAAGCCGTGTTTGGGAATCCTGTGTGTTTGGAAGTCCCTCCAAAAGATAGCAGCGCCAGGGTTCTGATAGAAGTACTTAGTCTGTCATCCCTGGGTGTTTTCCTATCCCGGGCTGCAAGGGAATGCTGGGAGTAGGGCTGGAAAACGAAGAAAAACAGAGTGCCTCCACATGGACTCTGGAGATAATTAGCCAACGTCTCCCAACCTGGTTAAACCTGCACCCCAGAAACATGCATGGAGTGTGTTTTCCTACTACATAACACACACAAAGAAGTGTTCTGTTACCCTGTGTATTGGGAGGTTTCTACAACTGTCAGAAGCGCCTGGGTTCTAATTAAAAATTAAGCAACATTTTCTGAGTGTTCTCTCAGGCTGGGTTGCAAGGGAAACTGGGAATGGGCTGGAAAGCCAAGCAGGAGCGATTTCCTCCCCATGGGCAGTAGTGGGAAGTATCTGACCTCCCACAACCTAGGAATACCTGTACCCCCTGAAACATGCTTGGAGATTTTACCATCTCAATCATAAACAAAAATATGTTCTGTTATCCTGCGTGTGCGGTGGTTCCTACAACGGTCTGCAGTGCCTGTGTTCCATTAGAACCACTAGCATATTTCTTCTGAGTGTCTTCCAGGGCGGGCTGCGAGGGAAATCTGTGGGTTCGGCTGGAAAGCCAAGTAGCAACAAGTGCCTAGAGATTGACTGTAGAGGTAATTAGCGGACTTCTCATAAACAGGGAATTCCTGTGCCCCCAGTCATCTGTGTGGTGTGAGGCTCCACACCTCCACCAAGCAAAGCCGTGTTCCGGAATTTTGAGTGTGTTGGGAACCTCCTACCGACAGCAGCGCCGTGGTTCTGATAAAATGACTAATATTGTCATATCTAGGTGTTTTCTTAGGCCGGACTGCAAGGGATATGTTGGAGTTTGTCTGGAAAGCGAAGAAGTAGAGAGTGCCTCCCAATTGGCAGTGGAGTTAATTAGGCGACATCTCCAAACCTGGGAACAGATGTACCCCCAGAAACATGCCTGGAGTGTATTTTCCTATACCATCATACACACAAAGATGTGTTCCACTATCCTGAGTGTGGGGAGGTTTCTACAACTATGAACAGCGCCTGGGATATAATAGCACCAGTATTTCCTTATCCGTGATTGTTTTCACAGGCCTGACTGCGAGGTAAAGCTGTGGGTTGGGCTGAAATTCGTAGAAGTTGCATGTTACTCCCCATGAAATTGTGAGGTATTTTTCCGACGTCCCACAGCCTTGGAACACCTGTGCCCCCAGAAACATGAGTGGAGCTTGTTTACACATCTCCAACAGACCCTCAAAAATTTCTTCTGTTATCCTAGGTGTGGGATGTTTCCTACAACGGTAGGTAGCACCTGGGTTCCAATACAACCAATAGCATATTATCCCTGAGTGTTTACCCAGGCCGGGCTGTGAGGGAAAGCTGGGGGTTGGTATGGAAAGCCAAGTAGCAGCGAGTGCCCCTAGATGGATTGTGGATGTAATTAGCAGACTTCACCCTAACAGGGAATATCATGTGCCCCCAGCAGTGAGTGTGCAGTGCGGCTTCACCACTCCCCCCAACAAAGCCGTGTTCCGGAATCGTGAGTGTTTGGAGGTTCCTCCAACAGACAGCAGCTCCATGGTTCTGACAGAATGTCTTAGATTTTTAATCCCTGGGTGTTTCCCACGGTCGGGCTGCAAGGGTATGCTAGGATTAGGGCTGGAAATCGAAGTGAAGAGAGTGCTTCCCCATGGGCAGTGGAGGTAATTAGCCAACATCTCCCATCCTGGGAACACCTGCAACCCATAAACATGCCTTTAGTGTGTTTTCCTACTCCATCACACACACAAAGGAGTATTCTGTTTTCCTTAGTATGTTGAGTTTTCTACAACTGTCAGGATCGCCTGGGTTCTAATAGAACTTGTAGCTTTCCTTCCCTGAGTGTTTTCCGAGACCGGGCTGAGAGTGAAATCTGGGGAATTGGCTGAGAAGCCAAGAAGCAGCGAGTGCCCCAAGATGCACTGTGGAGGTAATTAACTGACTTCTCAATAAAAGGGAAATACTTGTGCCCCCAGCCATGTGTGTGGAGTGGGACTTCACAACTCCCCAATCAAAGCCGTGTTTGGGAATCCTGTGTGTGTAGAGGTTCCTGCAACAGACGGCAGCGCCGGGTTTCTGATAGTATTAATTAGTTTGTCATCCCTGGGTATTTTCCTACCCCGTGCAGCAATGGAATGCTGGGAGTAGGGCTGGAAAACGAAGAAAATCAGAGTGCCTCCCCATGGGCAGTGGAGGTAATTAGCCAAAATCTCCCTTCCTGGGAACACCTGCACCCCAGAAACATGCCTTTAGTGTGTTTTCCTACTCCATCACACACACAAAGTAGTGTTCTCTTTTTCTTAGTTTGGGGAGGTTTCTACAACTTTCAGGAGCAAGATTGTTCTAACAGAACCTGTAGCTTTTATTCCCTGAGTTTTTCCCAGGCCGGGCTGCGAGGAAATGCTGGGGGTAGGGCTGGAAATCCAAGCAAATGCAAGGGCCACCCCATGGACTTTGGAAGGTAATTATACGAATTTCCACAACCTAAAATCGCCTGTACCACCTGAAACAACCGTGGAGTTAGTTTACCCATCTCTATCAGACACTCAAAGAATTGTTCTTTTATCCTGAGTGTGGGGAGGTTCCTACAACTGTCTGCAGCACTTGGGTTCCTGTAGAACCTTAGCTTAATTGCCCTGAGTGTTTTCAAAGGCCGGGCTGCGAGTGAATTCTGGGGGATTGGCTGAAAAGCCAAGAAGCAGCGAGTGCCCCAAGACGCACTGTGGAGGTAATTAGCGGACTTCTCCCTAACAGTGACAAATCTGTTACCCCATCCTTCTGCGTGGATTGGGGCTCCACAACTCCCAACATGCAATGTCTTGTTCCAGAATCCTGAGGGTTTGGAGGATCATCCAACACACAGCAATGCCGGGGTACTGATAGAAACATTATTTTTCATCCCTGGGTGTTTCACTAGTCCGGGCTACTAGGGAAAGCTGGGAGTTGGACTTGAAATCGAAGAAGAAGTCAGTGACTGCCCATGAGCAGCGAAGGAATGTAGCCGACATCTCCCAACCTGGGAAAACCTGGATCCCCAAAAAAATGCCTGGCATGTGTTTTTCTACTACATCACACACAGAAAGATTTGTTCTGTTATCCTGAGTGTTCGAAGATTTCCACAATTCTCAGCAGCGCATGGGTTCTTATAGCACCAGTAGTTCTTTTACTTGTGTGTTACCCCAGGCCGGGCTGCAAGGGAAACCTGGGGGTTGGGCTGGAAATCCATGTAGCAGGGAGTGCCCCGAGATGGACTGTTCAGGTAATTAGCGGACTTCTCCCTAACAGGTAAAAACTTGTGCCCCCAGCCATGTGTGTGCTGTGGGGATTCACAACTCACACAAGCAAAGCCGTGTTTGGGAATCCTGTGTGTTTGGAAGTCCCTCCAAAAGATAGCAGCGCCAGGGTTCTGATAGAAGTACTTAGTCTGTCATCCCTGGGTGTTTTCCTATCCCGGGCTGCAAGGGAATGCTGGGAGTAGGGCTGGAAAACGAAGAAAAACAGAGTGCCTCCACATGGACTCTGGAGATAATTAGCCAACGTCTCCCAACCTGGTTAAACCTGCACCCCAGAAACATGCATGGAGTGTGTTTTCCTACTACATAACACACACAAAGAAGTGTTCTGTTACCCTGTGTATTGGGAGGTTTCTACAACTGTCAGAAGCGCCTGGGTTCTAATTAAAAATTAAGCAACATTTTCTGAGTGTTCTCTCAGGCTGGGTTGCAAGGGAAACTGGGAATGGGCTGGAAAGCCAAGCAGGAGCGATTTCCTCCCCATGGGCAGTAGTGGGAAGTATCTGACCTCCCACAACCTAGGAATACCTGTACCCCCTGAAACATGCTTGGAGATTTTACCATCTCAATCATAAACAAAAATATGTTCTGTTATCCTGCGTGTGCGGTGGTTCCTACAACGGTCTGCAGTGCCTGTGTTCCATTAGAACCACTAGCATATTTCTTCTGAGTGTCTTCCAGGGCGGGCTGCGAGGGAAATCTGTGGGTTCGGCTGGAAAGCCAAGTAGCAACAAGTGCCTAGAGATTGACTGTAGAGGTAATTAGCGGACTTCTCATAAACAGGGAATTCCTGTGCCCCCAGTCATCTGTGTGGTGTGAGGCTCCACACCTCCACCAAGCAAAGCCGTGTTCCGGAATTTTGAGTGTGTTGGGAACCTCCTACCGACAGCAGCGCCGTGGTTCTGATAAAATGACTAATATTGTCATATCTAGGTGTTTTCTTAGGCCGGACTGCAAGGGATATGTTGGAGTTTGTCTGGAAAGCGAAGAAGTAGAGAGTGCCTCCCAATTGGCAGTGGAGTTAATTAGGCGACATCTCCAAACCTGGGAACAGATGTACCCCCAGAAACATGCCTGGAGTGTATTTTCCTATACCATCATACACACAAAGATGTGTTCCACTATCCTGAGTGTGGGGAGGTTTCTACAACTATGAACAGCGCCTGGGATATAATAGCACCAGTATTTCCTTATCCGTGATTGTTTTCACAGGCCTGACTGCGAGGTAAAGCTGTGGGTTGGGCTGAAATTCGTAGAAGTTGCATGTTACTCCCCATGAAATTGTGAGGTATTTTTCCGACGTCCCACAGCCTTGGAACACCTGTGCCCCCAGAAACATGAGTGGAGCTTGTTTACACATCTCCAACAGACCCTCAAAAATTTCTTCTGTTATCCTAGGTGTGGGATGTTTCCTACAACGGTAGGTAGCACCTGGGTTCCAATACAACCAATAGCATATTATCCCTGAGTGTTTACCCAGGCCGGGCTGTGAGGGAAAGCTGGGGGTTGGTATGGAAAGCCAAGTAGCAGCGAGTGCCCCTAGATGGATTGTGGATGTAATTAGCAGACTTCACCCTAACAGGGAATATCATGTGCCCCCAGCAGTGAGTGTGCAGTGCGGCTTCACCACTCCCCCCAACAAAGCCGTGTTCCGGAATCGTGAGTGTTTGGAGGTTCCTCCAACAGACAGCAGCTCCATGGTTCTGACAGAATGTCTTAGATTTTTAATCCCTGGGTGTTTCCCACGGTCGGGCTGCAAGGGTATGCTAGGATTAGGGCTGGAAATCGAAGTGAAGAGAGTGCTTCCCCATGGGCAGTGGAGGTAATTAGCCAACATCTCCCATCCTGGGAACACCTGCAACCCATAAACATGCCTTTAGTGTGTTTTCCTACTCCATCACACACACAAAGGAGTATTCTGTTTTCCTTAGTATGTTGAGTTTTCTACAACTGTCAGGATCGCCTGGGTTCTAATAGAACTTGTAGCTTTCCTTCCCTGAGTGTTTTCCGAGACCGGGCTGAGAGTGAAATCTGGGGAATTGGCTGAGAAGCCAAGAAGCAGCGAGTGCCCCAAGATGCACTGTGGAGGTAATTAACTGACTTCTCAATAAAAGGGAAATACTTGTGCCCCCAGCCATGTGTGTGGAGTGGGACTTCACAACTCCCCAAGTCAAAGCCGTGTTTGGGAATCCTGTGTGTGTAGAGGTTCCTGCAACAGACGGCAGCGCCGGGTTTCTGATAGTATTAATTAGTTTGTCATCCCTGGGTGTTTTCCTACCCCGTGCAGCAATGGAATGCTGGGAGTAGGGCTGGAAAACGAAGAAAATCAGAGTGCCTCCCCATGGGCAGTGGAGGTAATTAGCCAAAATCTCCCTTCCTGGGAACACCTGCACCCCAGAAACATGCCTTTAGTGTGTTTTCCTACTCCATCACACACACAAAGTAGTGTTCTCTTTTTCTTAGTTTGGGGAGGTTTCTACAACTTTCAGGAGCAAGATTGTTCTAACAGAACCTGTAGCTTTTATTCCCTGAGTTTTTCCCAGGCCGGGCTGCGAGGAAATGCTGGGGGTAGGGCTGGAAATCCAAGCAAATGCAAGGGCCACCCCATGGACTGTGGAGGTAATTATACGAATTTCCACAACCTAAAATCGCCTGTACCACCTGAAACAACCGTGGAGTTAGTTTACCCATCTCTATCAGACACTCAAAGAATTGTTCTTTTATCCTGAGTGTGGGGAGGTTCCTACAACTGTCTGCAGCACTTGGGTTCCTGTAGAACCTTAGCTTAATTGCCCTGAGTGTTTTCAAAGGCCGGGCTGCGAGTGAATTCTGGGGGATTGGCTGAAAAGCCAAGAAGCAGCGAGTGCCCCAAGACGCACTGTGGAGGTAATTAGCGGACTTCTCCCTAACAGTGACAAATCTGTTACCCCATCCTTCTGCGTGGATTGGGGCTCCACAACTCCCAACATGCAATGTCTTGTTCCAGAATCCTGAGGGTTTGGAGGATCATCCAACACACAGCAATGCCGGGGTACTGATAGAAACATTATTTTTCATCCCTGGGTGTTTCACTAGTCCGGGCTACTAGGGAAAGCTGGGAGTTGGACTTGAAATCGAAGAAGAAGTCAGTGACTGCCCATGAGCAGCGAAGGAATGTAGCCGACATCTCCCAACCTGGGAAAACCTGGATCCCCAAAAAAATGCCTGGCATGTGTTTTTCTACTACATCACACACAGAAAGATTTGTTCTGTTATCCTGAGTGTTCGAAGATTTCCACAATTCTCAGCAGCGCATGGGTTCTTATAGCACCAGTAGTTCTTTTACTTGTGTGTTACCCCAGGCCGGGCTGCAAGGGAAACCTGGGGGTTGGGCTGGAAATCCATGTAGCAGGGAGTGCCCCGAGATGGACTGTTCAGGTAATTAGCGGACTTCTCCCTAACAGGTAAAAACTTGTGCCCCCAGCCATGTGTGTGCTGTGGGGATTCACAACTCACACAAGCAAAGCCGTGTTTGGGAATCCTGTGTGTTTGGAAGTCCCTCCAAAAGATAGCAGCGCCAGGGTTCTGATAGAAGTACTTAGTCTGTCATCCCTGGGTGTTTTCCTATCCCGGGCTGCAAGGGAAGTGCCTGTGTTCCATTAGAACCACTAGCATATTTCTTCTGAGTGTCTTCCAGGGCGGGCTGCGAGGGAAATCTGTGGGTTCGGCTGGAAAGCCAAGTAGCAACAAGTGCCTAGAGATTGACTGTAGAGGTAATTAGCGGACTTCTCATAAACAGGGAATTCCTGTGCCCCCAGTCATCTGTGTGGTGTGAGGCTCCACACCTCCACCAAGCAAAGCCGTGTTCCGGAATTTTGAGTGTGTTGGGAACCTCCTACCGACAGCAGCGCCGTGGTTCTGATAAAATGACTAATATTGTCATATCTAGGTGTTTTCTTAGGCCGGACTGCAAGGGATATGTTGGAGTTTGTCTGGAAAGCGAAGAAGTAGAGAGTGCCTCCCAATTGGCAGTGGAGTTAATTAGGCGACATCTCCAAACCTGGGAACAGATGTACCCCAGAAACATGCCTGGAGTGTATTTTCCTATACCATCATACACACAAAGATGTGTTCCACTATCCTGAGTGTGGGGAGGTTTCTACAACTATGAACAGCGCCTGGGATATAATAGCACCAGTATTTCCTTATCCGTGATTGTTTTCACAGGCCTGACTGCGAGGTAAAGCTGTGGGTTGGGCTGAAATTCGTAGAAGTTGCATGTTACTCCCCATGAAATTGTGAGGTATTTTTCCGACGTCCCACAGCCTTGGAACACCTGTGCCCCCAGAAACATGAGTGGAGCTTGTTTACACATCTCCAACAGACCCTCAAAAATTTCTTCTGTTATCCTAGGTGTGGGATGTTTCCTACAACGGTAGGTAGCACCTGGGTTCCAATACAACCAATAGCATATTATCCCTGAGTGTTTACCCAGGCCGGGCTGTGAGGGAAAGCTGGGGGTTGGTATGGAAAGCCAAGTAGCAGCGAGTGCCCCTAGATGGATTGTGGATGTAATTAGCAGACTTCACCCTAACAGGGAATATCATGTGCCCCCAGCAGTGAGTGTGCAGTGCGGCTTCACCACTCCCCCCAACAAAGCCGTGTTCCGGAATCGTGAGTGTTTGGAGGTTCCTCCAACAGACAGCAGCTCCATGGTTCTGACAGAATGTCTTAGATTTTTAATCCCTGGGTGTTTCCCACGGTCGGGCTGCAAGGGTATGCTAGGATTAGGGCTGGAAATCGAAGTGAAGAGAGTGCTTCCCCATGGGCAGTGGAGGTAATTAGCCAACATCTCCCATCCTGGGAACACCTGCAACCCATAAACATGCCTTTAGTGTGTTTTCCTACTCCATCACACACACAAAGGAGTATTCTGTTTTCCTTAGTATGTTGAGTTTTCTACAACTGTCAGGATCGCCTGGGTTCTAATAGAACTTGTAGCTTTCCTTCCCTGAGTGTTTTCCGAGACCGGGCTGAGAGTGAAATCTGGGGAATTGGCTGAGAAGCCAAGAAGCAGCGAGTGCCCCAAGATGCACTGTGGAGGTAATTAACTGACTTCTCAATAACAGGGAAATACTTGTGCCCCCAGCCATGTGTGTGGAGTGGGACTTCACAACTCCCCAGTCAAAGCCGTGTTTGGGAATCCTGTGTGTGTAGAGGTTCCTGCAACAGACGGCAGCGCCGGGTTTCTGATAGTATTAATTAGTTTGTCATCCCTGGGTGTTTTCCTACCCCGTGCAGCAATGGAATGCTGGGAGTAGGGCTGGAAAACGAAGAAAATCAGAGTGCCTCCCCATGGGCAGTGGAGGTAATTAGCCAAAATCTCCCTTCCTGGGAACACCTGCACCCCAGAAACATGCCTTTAGTGTGTTTTCCTACTCCATCACACACACAAAGTAGTGTTCTCTTTTTCTTAGTTTGGGGAGGTTTCTACAACTTTCAGGAGCAAGATTGTTCTAACAGAACCTGTAGCTTTTATTCCCTGAGTTTTTCCCAGGCCGGGCTGCGAGGAAATGCTGGGGGTAGGGCTGGAAATCCAAGCAAATGCAAGGGCCACCCCATGGACTGTGGAGGTAATTATACGAATTTCCACAACCTAAAATCGCCTGTACCACCTGAAACAACCGTGGAGTTAGTTTACCCATCTCTATCAGACACTCAAAGAATTGTTCTTTTATCCTGAGTGTGGGGAGGTTCCTACAACTGTCTGCAGCACTTGGGTTCCTGTAGAACCTTAGCTTAATTGCCCTGAGTGTTTTCAAAGGCCGGGCTGCGAGTGAATTCTGGGGGATTGGCTGAAAAGCCAAGAAGCAGCGAGTGCCCCAAGACGCACTGTGGAGGTAATTAGCGGACTTCTCCCTAACAGTGACAAATCTGTTACCCCATCCTTCTGCGTGGATTGGGGCTCCACAACTCCCAACATGCAATGTCTTGTTCCAGAATCCTGAGGGTTTGGAGGATCATCCAACACACAGCAATGCCGGGGTACTGATAGAAACATTATTTTTCATCCCTGGGTGTTTCACTAGTCCGGGCTACTAGGGAAAGCTGGGAGTTGGACTTGAAATCGAAGAAGAAGTCAGTGACTGCCCATGAGCAGCGAAGGAATGTAGCCGACATCTCCCAACCTGGGAAAACCTGGATCCCCAAAAAAATGCCTGGCATGTGTTTTTCTACTACATCACACACAGAAAGATTTGTTCTGTTATCCTGAGTGTTCGAAGATTTCCACAATTCTCAGCAGCGCATGGGTTCTTATAGCACCAGTAGTTCTTTTACTTGTGTGTTACCCCAGGCCGGGCTGCAAGGGAAACCTGGGGGTTGGGCTGGAAATCCATGTAGCAGGGAGTGCCCCGAGATGGACTGTTCAGGTAATTAGCGGACTTCTCCCTAACAGGTAAAAACTTGTGCCCCCAGCCATGTGTGTGCTGTGGGGATTCACAACTCACACAAGCAAAGCCGTGTTTGGGAATCCTGTGTGTTTGGAAGTCCCTCCAAAAGATAGCAGCGCCAGGGTTCTGATAGAAGTACTTAGTCTGTCATCCCTGGGTGTTTTCCTATCCCGGGCTGCAAGGGAATGCTGGGAGTAGGGCTGGAAAACGAAGAAAAACAGAGTGCCTCCACATGGACTCTGGAGATAATTAGCCAACGTCTCCCAACCTGGTTAAACCTGCACCCCAGAAACATGCATGGAGTGTGTTTTCCTACTACATAACACACACAAAGAAGTGTTCTGTTACCCTGTGTATTGGGAGGTTTCTACAACTGTCAGAAGCGCCTGGGTTCTAATTAAAAATTAAGCAACATTTTCTGAGTGTTCTCTCAGGCTGGGTTGCAAGGGAAACTGGGAATGGGCTGGAAAGCCAAGCAGGAGCGATTTCCTCCCCATGGGCAGTAGTGGGAAGTATCTGACCTCCCACAACCTAGGAATACCTGTACCCCCTGAAACATGCTTGGAGATTTTACCATCTCAATCATAAACAAAAATATGTTCTGTTATCCTGCGTGTGCGGTGGTTCCTACAACGGTCTGCAGTGCCTGTGTTCCATTAGAACCACTAGCATATTTCTTCTGAGTGTCTTCCAGGGCGGGCTGCGAGGGAAATCTGTGGGTTCGGCTGGAAAGCCAAGTAGCAACAAGTGCCTAGAGATTGACTGTAGAGGTAATTAGCGGACTTCTCATAAACAGGGAATTCCTGTGCCCCCAGTCATCTGTGTGGTGTGAGGCTCCACACCTCCACCAAGCAAAGCCGTGTTCCGGAATTTTGAGTGTGTTGGGAACCTCCTACCGACAGCAGCGCCGTGGTTCTGATAAAATGACTAATATTGTCATATCTAGGTGTTTTCTTAGGCCGGACTGCAAGGGATATGTTGGAGTTTGTCTGGAAAGCGAAGAAGTAGAGAGTGCCTCCCAATTGGCAGTGGAGTTAATTAGGCGACATCTCCAAACCTGGGAACAGATGTACCCCCAGAAACATGCCTGGAGTGTATTTTCCTATACCATCATACACACAAAGATGTGTTCCACTATCCTGAGTGTGGGGAGGTTTCTACAACTATGAACAGCGCCTGGGATATAATAGCACCAGTATTTCCTTATCCGTGATTGTTTTCACAGGCCTGACTGCGAGGTAAAGCTGTGGGTTGGGCTGAAATTCGTAGAAGTTGCATGTTACTCCCCATGAAATTGTGAGGTATTTTTCCGACGTCCCACAGCCTTGGAACACCTGTGCCCCCAGAAACATGAGTGGAGCTTGTTTACACATCTCCAACAGACCCTCAAAAATTTCTTCTGTTATCCTAGGTGTGGGATGTTTCCTACAACGGTAGGTAGCACCTGGGTTCCAATACAACCAATAGCATATTATCCCTGAGTGTTTACCCAGGCCGGGCTGTGAGGGAAAGCTGGGGGTTGGTATGGAAAGCCAAGTAGCAGCGAGTGCCCCTAGATGGATTGTGGATGTAATTAGCAGACTTCACCCTAACAGGGAATATCATGTGCCCCCAGCAGTGAGTGTGCAGTGCGGCTTCACCACTCCCCCCAACAAAGCCGTGTTCCGGAATCGTGAGTGTTTGGAGGTTCCTCCAACAGACAGCAGCTCCATGGTTCTGACAGAATGTCTTAGATTTTTAATCCCTGGGTGTTTCCCACGGTCGGGCTGCAAGGGTATGCTAGGATTAGGGCTGGAAATCGAAGTGAAGAGAGTGCTTCCCCATGGGCAGTGGAGGTAATTAGCCAACATCTCCCATCCTGGGAACACCTGCAACCCATAAACATGCCTTTAGTGTGTTTTCCTACTCCATCACACACACAAAGGAGTATTCTGTTTTCCTTAGTATGTTGAGTTTTCTACAACTGTCAGGATCGCCTGGGTTCTAATAGAACTTGTAGCTTTCCTTCCCTGAGTGTTTTCCGAGACCGGGCTGAGAGTGAAATCTGGGGAATTGGCTGAGAAGCCAAGAAGCAGCGAGTGCCCCAAGATGCACTGTGGAGGTAATTAACTGACTTCTCAATAAAAGGGAAATACTTGTGCCCCCAGCCATGTGTGTGGAGTGGGGACTTCACAACTCCCCAATCAAAGCCGTGTTTGGGGAATCCTGTGTGTGTAGAGGTTCCTGCAACAGACAGGCAGCGCCGTGGTTCTGATAGTAATTACTTAGTTTGTCATCCCTGGGTGTATTCCTACCCCGTGCAGCAATGGAATGCTGGGAGTAGGGCTGGAAAACGAAGAAAATCAGAGTGCCTCCCCATGGGCAGTGGAGGTAATTAGCCAAAATCTCCCTTCCTGGGAACACCTGCACCCCAGAAACATGCCTTTAGTGTGTTTTCCTACTCCATCACACACACAAAGTAGTGTTCTCTTTTTCTTAGTTTGGGGAGGTTTCTACAACTTTCAGGAGCAAGATTGTTCTAACAGAACCTGTAGCTTTTATTCCCTGAGTTTTTCCCAGGCCGGGCTGCGAGGAAATGCTGGGGGTAGGGCTGGAAATCCAAGCAAATGCAAGGGCCACCCCATGGACTTTGGAAGTAATTATACGAATTTCCACAACCTAAAATCGCCTGTACCACCTGAAACAACCGTGGAGTTAGTTTACCCATCTCTATCAGACACTCAAAGAATTGTTCTTTTATCCTGAGTGTGGGGAGGTTCCTACAACTGTCTGCAGCACTTGGGTTCCTGTAGAACCTTAGCTTAATTGCCCTGAGTGTTTTCAAAGGCCGGGCTGCGAGTGAATTCTGGGGGATTGGCTGAAAAGCCAAGAAGCAGCGAGTGCCCCAAGACGCACTGTGGAGGTAATTAGCGGACTTCTCCCTAACAGTGACAAATCTGTTACCCCATCCTTCTGCGTGGATTGGGGCTCCACAACTCCCAACATGCAATGTCTTGTTCCAGAATCCTGAGGGTTTGGAGGATCATCCAACACACAGCAATGCCGGGGTACTGATAGAAACATTATTTTTCATCCCTGGGTGTTTCACTAGTCCGGGCTACTAGGGAAAGCTGGGAGTTGGACTTGAAATCGAAGAAGAAGTCAGTGACTGCCCATGAGCAGCGAAGGAATGTAGCCGACATCTCCCAACCTGGGAAAACCTGGATCCCCAAAAAAATGCCTGGCATGTGTTTTTCTACTACATCACACACAGAAAGATTTGTTCTGTTATCCTGAGTGTTCGAAGATTTCCACAATTCTCAGCAGCGCATGGGTTCTTATAGCACCAGTAGTTCTTTTACTTGTGTGTTACCCCAGGCCGGGCTGCAAGGGAAACCTGGGGGTTGGGCTGGAAATCCATGTAGCAGGGAGTGCCCCGAGATGGACTGTTCAGGTAATTAGCGGACTTCTCCCTAACAGGTAAAAACTTGTGCCCCCAGCCATGTGTGTGCTGTGGGGATTCACAACTCACACAAGCAAAGCCGTGTTTGGGAATCCTGTGTGTTTGAAAGTCCCTCCAAAAGAAAGCAGCGCCAGGGTTCTGATAGAAGTACTTAGTCTGTCATCCCTGGGTGTTTTCCTATCCCGGGCTGCAAGGGAATGCTGGGAGTAGGGCTGGAAAACGAAGAAAAACAGAGTGCCTCCACATGGACTCTGGAGATAATTAGCCAACGTCTCCCAACCTGGTTAAACCTGCACCCCAGAAACATGCATGGAGTGTGTTTTCCTACTACATAACACACACAAAGAAGTGTTCTGTTACCCTGTGTATTGGGAGGTTTCTACAACTGTCAGAAGCGCCTGGGTTCTAATTAAAAATTAAGCAACATTTTCTGAGTGTTCTCTCAGGCTGGGTTGCAAGGGAAACTGGGAATGGGCTGGAAAGCCAAGCAGGAGCGATTTCCTCCCCATGGGCAGTAGTGGGAAGTATCTGACCTCCCACAACCTAGGAATACCTGTACCCCCTGAAACATGCTTGGAGATTTTACCATCTCAATCATAAACAAAAATATGTTCTGTTATCCTGCGTGTGCGATGGTTCCTACAACGGTCTGCAGTGCCTGTGTTCCATTAGAACCACTAGCATATTTCTTCTGAGTGTCTTCCAGGGCGGGCTGCGAGGGAAATCTGTGGGTTCGGCTGGAAAGCCAAGTAGCAACAAGTGCCTAGAGATTGACTGTAGAGGTAATTAGCGGACTTCTCATAAACAGGGAATTCCTGTGCCCCCAGTCATCTGTGTGGTGTGAGGCTCCACACCTCCACCAAGCAAAGCCGTGTTCCGGAATTTTGAGTGTGTTGGGAACCTCCTACCGACAGCAGCGCCGTGGTTCTGATAAAATGACTAATATTGTCATATCTAGGTGTTTTCTTAGGCCGGACTGCAATGGATATGTTGGAGTTTGTCTGGAAAGCGAAGAAGTAGAGAGTGCCTCCCAATTGGCAGTGGAGTTAATTAGGCGACATCTCCAAACCTGGGAACAGATGTACCCCCAGAAACATGCCTGGAGTGTATTTTCCTATACCATCATACACACAAAGATGTGTTCCAATATCCTGAGTGTGGGGAGGTTTCTACAACTATGAACAGCGCCTGGGATATAATAGCACCAGTATTTCCTTATCCGTGATTGTTTTCACAGGCCTGACTGCGAGGTAAAGCTGTGGGTTGGGCTGAAATTCGTAGAAGTTGCATGTTACTCCCCATGAAATTGTGAGGTATTTTTCCGACGTCCCACAGCCTTGGAACACCTGTGCCCCCAGAAACATGAGTGGAGCTTGTTTACACATCTCCAACAGACCCTCAAAAATTTCTTCTGTTATCCTAGGTGTGGGATGTTTCCTACAACGGTAGGTAGCACCTGGGTTCCAATACAACCAATAGCATATTATCCCTGAGTGTTTACCCAGGCCGGGCTGTGAGGGAAAGCTGGGGGTTGGTATGGAAAGCCAAGTAGCAGCGAGTGCCCCTAGATGGATTGTGGATGTAATTAGCAGACTTCACCCTAACAGGGAATATCATGTGCCCCCAGCAGTGAGTGTGCAGTGCGGATTCACCACTCCCCCCAACAAAGCCGTGTTCCAGAATCGTGAGTGTTTGGAGGTTCCTCCAACAGACAGCAGCTCCATGGTTCTGACAGAATGTCTTAGATTTTTAATCCCTGGGTGTTTCCCACGGTCGGGCTGCAAGGGTATGCTAGGATTAGGGCTGGAAATCGAAGTGAAGAGAGTGCTTCCCCATGGGCAGTGGAGGTAATTAGCCAACATCTCCCATCCTGGGAACACCTGCAACCCATAAACATGCCTTTAGTGTGTTTTCCTACTCCATCACACACACAAAGGAGTATTCTGTTTTCCTTAGTATGTTGAGTTTTCTACAACTGTCAGGATCGCCTGGGTTCTAATAGAACTTGTAGCTTTCCTTCCCTGAGTGTTTTCCGAGACCGGGCTGAGAGTGAAATCTGGGGAATTGGCTGAGAAGCCAAGAAGCAGCGAGTGCCCCAAGATGCACTGTGGAGGTAATTAACTGACTTCTCAATAAAAGGGAAATACTTGTGCCCCCAGCCATGTGTGTGGAGTGGGACTTCACAACTCCCCAGTCAAAGCCGTGTTTGGGAATCCTGTGTGTGTAGAGGTTCCTGCAACAGACGGCAGCGCCGGGTTTCTGATAGTATTAATTAGTTTGTCATCCCTGGGTGTTTTCCTACCCCGTGCAGCAATGGAATGCTGGGAGTAGGGCTGGAAAACGAAGAAAATCAGAGTGCCTCCCCATGGGCAGTGGAGGTAATTAGCCAAAATCTCCCTTCCTGGGAACACCTGCACCCCAGAAACATGCCTTTAGTGTGTTTTCCTACTCCATCACACACACAAAGTAGTGTTCTCTTTTTCTTAGTTTGGGGAGGTTTCTACAACTTTCAGGAGCAAGATTGTTCTAACAGAACCTGTAGCTTTTATTCCCTGAGATTTTCCCAGGCCGAGCTGCGAGGAAATGCTGGGGGTAGGGCTGGAAATCCAAGCAACTACAAGGGCCTCTCCATGGACTGTGCAGGGAATTATACGAACTTCCACAACCTAAGAACGCCTGAACAACCTGAAACATGCGTGAATTTAGTTTACCCATCTCTATCAGACACTCAACGAATTGTACTGTTATCCTGAGTTTGAGGAGTTTCCTACAACTGTCTGCAGCATCTGGGTTCTTATAGAAGCCTAGCTTACTTGCCCTGAGTGTTTTCAAAGGCCGGGCTGCGAGTGAATTCTGGGGGATTGGCTGAAAACCCAAGAAGCAGCGAGTGCCCCAAGACGCACTGTGTAGGTAATTAGCGGACTTCTCCCTAACAGTGACAAATCTGTTACCCCATCCTTCTGCGTGTATTGGGGCTCCACAACTCCCAACATGCAATGTCTTGTTCCAGAATCCTGAGGGTGTGGAGGATCCTCCAACAGAGAGCAACGCCTGGGTACTGATATAATCATTTATTTTTCATCCATGGGTGTTTCACTAGTCCGGGCTACAAGGGAAAGCTGGGAGATGGGCTTGAAAACGAAGAAGAAGACAGTGACTCCCCATGAGCAGCAAAGGAAACTTGCTGACATCTCCCAACCTGGGAAAACCTGGATCCCCAGAAAAATGCCTGGCGTGTGTTTTCCTACTCCATCACACACAGAAAGATGTGTTCTGTTATCCTGAGTGTTCGAAGGTTTCCAGAATTGTCAGCAGCGCATGGGTTCTAATAGCACCACTAGTTTTTTTTCCCTGTGTGTTAACCCAGGCCGGGCTGCAAGGGAAACATTGGGGTTGGAATGGAAATCCAAGTAACAGGGAGTGCCCCGAGATGGACTGTTCAGGTAATTAGCGGACTTCTCCCTAACAGGGAAAAACTTGTGCCCCCAGCCTTGTGTGTGGTGTGGGGATCAAAACTCACACAAGCAAAGCCGTGTTTGGGAATCCTGTGTGTTTGGAGGTCCCTCAAACTCACATCAGCGCCAGGGTTCTGAAAGAATCACTTAGTCTGTCATCCCTGGGTGTTTTCCTAACCCGGGCTGCAAGGGAAATCTGGGAGTAGGGCTGGAAAACCAAGAAAAACCGAGTGCCTCCCCATGGACTCTGGAGATACTTAGTCAACGTCTCCCAACCTGGTTAAACCTGCACCCCAGATACATGCATGGAGTGTGTTTTACTACTACATAAAACACAAAAAGAAGTGTTCTGTTACCCTGTGTATTGGGAGGTTTCTACAACTGTCAGCAGCGCCTGGGTTCTAATTAAAAATTAAGCTACATTGTCTGAGTGTTCTCTCAGGCTGGTTTGCAAGGGAAACTGGGGATGGGCTGGAAAGCCAAGCATGAGCGATTTCCTCCCCATGGGCTGTAGTGGGAAGTATCTGACCTCCCACAACCTAGGAACACCTGTACCCCCTGAAACATGCGTGGAGGTTTTACCATCTCAATCAGACACAAAAATATGTTCTGTTATCCTGCGTGTGCGGTGGTACCTACAACGGTCTGCAGTGCCTGTGTTCCATTAGAACCACTTGCTTATTTCTTCTGAGTGTCTTCCAGGGCGGGCTTCGAGGGAAAGTTGGGGTTTCGGCTGGAAAGCCAAGTAGCAACAAGTGCCTAGAGATTGACTGTAGAGGTAAATAGCGGACTTCTCATAAACAGGGAATTCCTGTGCCCCCAGGCATCTGTGAGGTTTGGGGCTCCACACCTCCCCCAAGGAAAGCCGTTTTCCGGAATTTTGAGTGTGTTGGGTACCTCAAACCGACAGCAGCAACGGTGTTCTGATAGAATCACTAAAATTGTCATTTCTAGGTGTTATCTTAGGCCGGGCTGCAATGAATATTTGGGAGTTGGTCTGGAAAGCGAAGAACTAGAGAGTGCCTACCCATTGGCAGTGGAGATAACTAGGCGAAATCTCCAAACCTGGGAAAAGCTGTACACCCACATAAATGCCTGGAGTGTATTTTCCTAAACCATCATACACACAAAGATGTGTTCCGCTATCCTGAGTGTGGGGAGGTTTCTACATATGTGAACAGCGCCTGGGATATAATAGCACCAGTATTTTCTTTTCCATGATTGTTTTCACAGGCCTGGTTGCGAGGTAAAGCTGTGGGTTTGGCTGAAATACGTAGAAGTTGCATGTTACAACCCATGAAATTGTGACGTATTTTTCCGACGTCCCACAGCCTTGGAACACCTGTGCCCAACAAAACGTGCGTGGAGTTTGTTTACACAACTCCATCAGACCCAGAAAGATTTCTTATGTTATCCTAGGTGTGGGATGTTTCCTAAAACGTTAGGTAGCGCCTGGGTTCCAATACAACCAATAGCATTTTATCCCTGAGTGTTTACCCAGGCCGGGCTGTGAGGGAAAGCTGGGGGTTGTTATAGAAATCCAAGTAGCAGCGAGTGCCCCTAGATGGACTGTGGATGTAATTAGCAGACTTCACCCAAACAGGGAAAATCATGTGCCCCCAGCAGTGAGTGTGCAGTGGGGCTTCACCACTCCCCCCAACAAAGCCGTGTTCCGGAATCGTGAGTGTTTGGAGGTACCTCCAACAGAGAGCCGCGCCCTGTTTCTGACAAAATGTCTTAGATTTTTAATCCCTGGATGATTTCCACAGTCGGGCTGCAAGGGAATGCTAGGACTAGGGCTGGAAATCGAAGTGAAGAGAGTGCTTCCCCATGGGCAGTGGAGGTAATTAGCCAACATCTCCTATCCTGGGAACACCTTCACCCCAGAAACATGCCTTTAGTGTGTTTTCCTACTAAATCACACACACAAAGGTGTATTCTGTTTTCCTTAGTATGTTGAGGTTTCTACAACTGTCAGGATCGCCTGGGTTCTAATAGAACTTGTAGCTTTCCTTCCCTGACTGTTTTCCGAGTCCGGGCTGAGAGTGAAATCTGGGGAATTGGCTGAAAAGCCAAGAAGCAGCGAGTGCCCCTAGATGCACTGTGGAGGTATTTAACTGACTTCTCAATAACAGGGAAATACTTGTGCCCCCAGCCATGTGTGTGGAGTGGGGCTTCACAACTCCCCAATCAAAGCCGTGTTTGGGAATCCTGTGTGTGTGGAGGTTCCTGCAACTGACAGCAGCGCCGGGGTTCTGATAGAATTACTTATCTTGTCATATCTGGGTGTCTTCTTAACCCGTGCAGCAAGGGATGCTGGGAGTAGGGCTGGAAAACGAAGAAAATCAGAGTGGCTCCCCATGGGCATTGGAAGTAATTAGCCAGAATCTCCCTTCCTGGGAACACCTGACCGCCAGAAACATGCCTTTAGTGTGTTTTCCTACTCCATCACACACACAAAGAAGTCTTCACTTTTCCTTAGTGTGGGGAGGTTTCTACAACTTTCAGGAGCAAGATTGTTCTAACAAAACCTGTAGCTTTTATTCCCTGAATTTTTCCAAGGCCGGGCTGCGAGGAAACGCTGGGGGTAAGGCTGGAAATCCAAGCAACTACAAGGGCCTCTCCATGGACTGTGGAGGGAATTATGCGTACTTCCACAACCTAAGAATGCCTGAACCACCTGAAACATGCGTGGAGTTAGTTTACCCAATTCTATCAGACACTCAACGAATTGTACTGTTATCCTGAGTTTGGGGAGGTTCCTAAAACTGTCTGCAGCACTTGGGTTCCTGTAGAACCTTAGCTTAATTGCCCTGAGTGTTTTCAAAGGCCGGGCTGCGAGTGAATTCTGGGGAATTGGCTGAAAAGCCAAGAAGCAGCGAGTGCCCCAAGACGCACTGTGGAGTTAATTAGCGGACTTCTCCCTAACAGTGACAAATCTGTTACCCCATCCTTCTGCGTGGATTGGGGCTCCACAACTCCCAACATGCAATGTCTTGTTCCAGAACCCTGAGGGTTTGGAGGATCCTCCAACAGACAGCAACGCCTGGGTATTGATAGAATCATTTATTTTTCATCCCTGGGTGTTTCACTAGTCCGGGCTACAAGGGAAAGCTGGGAGATGGGCTTGAAAACGAAGAAGAAGACAGTGACTCCCCATGAGCAGCAAAGGAAACTAGCTGACATCTCCCAACCTGGGAAAACCTGGATCCCCAGAAAAATGCCTGGCGTGTGTTTTCCTACTCCATCACACACAGAAAGATGTGTTCTGCTATCCTGAGTGTTCGAAGGTTTCCAGAATTGTCAGCAGCGCATGGGTTCTAATAGCACCACTAGTTTCTTTTCCCTGTGTGTTAACCCAGGCCGGGCTGAAAGGGAAACCGGGGGGTTGGGATGGAAATCCAAGTAACAGGGAGTGCCCCGAGATTGACTGTTCAGGTAATTAGCGGACTTCTCCCTAACAGGGAAAAACTTGTGCCCCCAGCCTTGTGTGTGGTGTGGGGATCAAAACTCACACAAGCAAAGCCGTGTTTGGGAATCCTGTGTGTTTGGGGTCCCTCCAACACACATCAGCGCCAGGGTTCTGAAAGAATCACTTAGTCTGTCATCCCTGGGTGTTTTCCTAACCCGGGCTGCAAGGGAAATCTGGGAGTAGGGCTGGAAAACCAAGAAAAACTGAGTGCCTCCCCATGGACTCTGGAGATACTTAGTCAACGTCTCCCAACCTGGTTAAACCTGCACCCCAGATACATGCATGGAGTGTGTTTTACTACTACATAACACACAAAAAGAAGTGTTCTGTTACCCTGTGTATTGGGAGGTTTCTACAACTGTCAGCAGCGCCTGGGTTCTAATTAAAAGTTAAGCTACATTCTCTGAGTGTTCTCTCAGGCTGGTTTGCAAGGGAAACTGGGGATGGGCTGGAAAGCCAAGCATGAGCGATTTCCTCCCCATGGGCTGTAGTGGGAAGTATCTGACCTCCCACAACCTAGGAACACCTGTACCCCCTGAAACATGCGTGGAGTTTTTATCATCTCAATCAGACACAAAAATATGTTCTGTTATCCTGCGTGTGCGGTGGTACCTACAACGGTCTGCAGTGCCTGTGTTCCTTTAGAACCACTTGCTTATTTCTTCTGAGTGTCTTCCAGGGCGGGCTGAGTGGGAAAGCTGGGGTTTCGGCTGGAAAGCCAAGTAGCAACAAGTGCCTAGAGATTGACTGTAGAGGTAAATAGCGGACTTCTCATAAACAGGGAATTCCTGTGCCCCCAGGCATCTGTGAGTTTTGGGGCTCCACACCTCACCCAAGGAAAGCCATGATCCGGAATTTTGAGTGTGTTGGGTACCTCAAACCGACAGCAGCAACGTTGTTCTGATAGAATCACTAATATTGTCATTTCTAGGTGTTATCTTAGGCCGGGCTGCAAGGGTTATTTGGGAGTTGGTCTGGAAAGCGAAGAAGTAGAGGGTGCCTCCCTATTGGCAGTGGAGGTAATTAGGCGACATCTCCAAACCTGGTAAAAGCTGTACCCCCAGATACATGCCTGGAGTGTATTTTCCAAACCATCATACACACAAAGATGTGTTCCGCTATCCTGAGTGTGGGGAGGTTTCTACAAATGTGAACAGCACCTGGGATATAATAGCACCAGTATTTCCTTTTCCATGATTGTTTTCACAGGCCTGGTTGCGAGGTAAAGCTGTGGGTTGGGCTGAAATTCGTAGAAGTTGCATGTTACTCCCCATGAAATTGTGAGGTATTTTTCCGACGTCCCACAGCCTTGGAACACCTGTGCCCAAATAAACATGCGTGGAGTTTGTTTACACAACTCCATCAGACCCAGAAAGATTTCTTATGTTATCCTAGGTGTGGGATGTTTCCTAAAACGTTAGGTAGCGCCTGGGTTCCAATAAAACCAATAGCATTTTATCCCTGAGTTTTTACCCAGGCCGGGCTGTGAGGGAAAGCTGGGGGTAGTTATGGAAAGCCAAGTAGCAGCGAGTGCCCTAAATGGACTGTGGATTTAATTAGCGGACTTCTCCCTAACAGGGACAATTCTGTGACCCCATCCATCTGCGTAGATTGGGGTTCCACAGCTCCCCACACTCAAAGACGTGTTCCAGAATCCTGAAGTTTTGGAGGTTCCTCCAACAGACAGCAACGCCGGGGTTCTGATATAATCACTTATTTGTCATATATGGGTGTTTCAAATGTCCGGGCTGCAAGGGAAACTGGGAGTTGTGCTTGAAAACGAAGAAGAATACAGTGCCACCCCATGAGCACTGAAGGGATCTAGCCGAGATCTCCAAACCTGGGAAAACCTGGATCCCCAGAATATTGCCTGGAGTGTGTTTTCCTACTCCATCACACACAGAAAGATGTGTTCTGTTATCCTGAGTGTTCGAAGTTTTCCACAATTGTCAGCAGGGCATGGGTTCGAATAGCACCAATAGCTTCTTTTTCCTCTGTTTTGCACCAGGCCGGGCTGCAAGGGAAACATGGGGGTTGGGCTGGAATTCCAACTAGCAGAATTTGCCCGAGATGGACTGTAGAGCTAATTAGCGGAATTCACCCTAATAGGGAAAAACTTGTGCCCTCAGCCACGTGTGTGTATTGGTGCTTCAAAACACTTCCAAGCAAAGCTGTGTTTGGGAATCCTGTTTGTGTGGAAGTTCCTACAACAGACTGCAGCACTGGGGTTCTGATAGAAATTTTAGCTACATTTCCTGACTGTTTTCTCAGGCTGGGTTGCATAGGAAACTGGTGGATGGGCAGGAAAGCCAAGCAGGATTGACTACTTCCCCATGGGCTGTAGTGGGATGTATCTGACCTCCCACAACCTAGGAACACCAGTACACCCTGAAACATGCGTGGAGCTTTTACCATCTCAATGAGACACAAAAAAATTTTTCTGTTATCCTGCATGTGCGGAGGTTCCTAAAAAGGTCTGCAGTGCTTGTGTTCCAATAGAAACATTTACTTATTATCTCTGAGTGTTTTCCAGGGCGGGCTGCGAGGGAAAGCCTGGGGTTCGGCTGGAAAGCCAAGTAGCAACGAGTGCCCAAAGATTGAATGTGGAGTTAATAAGCGGACTTCTCCCAGACAGAGAGATACTGTGCCCCCAGTCATCTTGTGGTGTTGGTCTCCACACCTCCACCTAGAAAATCCTTGCTCCGGAATTTTGAGTCTGTGTTGTACCTCCAACATACAGCAGCGCCTGTTTTCTCATAGAATCACTAATATTGTAATCCCTAGGTGTTTTTTAGGCCGGGCTGTAAGGTAAATTTTGAAGATGGTCTGAAAAGCGAAGAATTATAAATTGCTTCCCCGTTGGCAGTGGAGATATTTAGGCGAAATCTCCAAACCTGCGAACAGCTGTACCCGCAGAATTATGCCTGTAGTTTATTTTTCTACACCATCAAACACACAAAGATGTGTTCTGCTCTCCTGAGTTGGGGAGGATTCTACAAATATCAGCAGCGCCTGGGTTCTAATAGCACCAGTATTTCCATTTCCGTGAGTGTTTTTACACGCCTAGCTGCGAGGTAAAGCTGTGGGTTTGGATGAAATTCATAGAAGCAGTGAGATACTCCCCATGAGAATTTGAGGAAATTTTCTGACGTCCCACAGCCTTGGAAAACCTGTGCCCCCTGAAACATGCGTGGAGTTTGTTTACCCATTTCCATCAGACACACAAAGCTTTCTTCTGTTATCCCAGATATGGGAAGGTGCCTAAAACTTTAGGTAGCGACTGGGTTGCAAAACAACCAATAGCATATTATCCCTGAGTGTTTTCCCAGGCCGGGCTGAGAGGGAAAGCTGGGGGTTGGGCTGGAAAGCCAACAGGAGCGAGTGCCTCCCCATGGGCATTGGAGGGAATTACCCGAACTCCCACTAACTAGGAACAACTTAAACCCTGAAACACGCGTGGAGTATGTTTACCAAACTGCATGTTACACACAAAGACGTGTTCTCTTTTCCTGGGTGTGGGTACTATCCTACAATGTTCTGCAGCACCTGGGTTCCAAAAGAACCACTGGCTTATTATCCCTGATTGTTTTCCCAGGCCGGCCTGCGAGGGAATGTTGCGCTTCCGCTGGAAAGCCATGTAGCAGCGAGTGACCCGAGATGGACTGTGGAGGTAATTAGTGGACATCTCCCTAACAGGGAAAAACCTGTGCCCCCAGCCATCTCTGTGTTGTGGGTCTCCAAAGCTACACCCAAGCATAGCCGTGATCCAGATTCCTAAGTGTCTGGAAGTTCCTAAAAAAGACAGCAGCATCTTAGCTCTGATTAAATCACTTAGACTGTCATCCCTGGTTATAATCCAAGACCGGGATGCAAGGGAAAGTTGGGAGTTGGGCTTGAAAACGAAGAAGAAGTCAATGCATCCCAATGGGCAGTGAAGGAATCTAGCCGACATTTCCCAACCTGGGAAAAACTGGATCCCCAGAAAAATGCCTGGTGTGTGTTTTCCTAGACCATCACACACAGAAAGATGTGCTCTGTTACCCTGTGTATGGGGAGGTGTCTACATCTTTCAGCAGCGCCTGGGTTCTAATAGAAAATTTATCTAAATTTTCTGACTGTTTTCTCTGGCTGGGTTGCAAGGCAAACTGGGGGTTGGGAAGGAAATCCAATCAGGAGCGATTTCCTCCCCATGGGCATTAATGGGAATAATCGGACCTACCTCAACCTAGGAAAACCTGTACCCCCTGATACATGCGTGGGATTTTACCATCTCAATCAGACACAAAATATGTGTTTTATTATCCTGCGTGTGCGGAGCTTCCTACAACTGTCTGCAGTGCCTGTGTTCAAATAGAATCACTAGCTTATAATCTCTGAGTGTTTTCCAGGGCGGGCTGCGAGGGAAACTGGGGGTTCGGCTGGAAAGCCAAATAGCCAGGATTGCCCAGAGATTCACTGTAGAGGTTATTAGCGGACTTCTCCCAGACCGAGAGAAACTGTACACCCAGGCATCTTGTGGTGTTGGTCTCCACACCTCCACCAAGCAAAGCCATGTTCCGTTATTTTGAGTGTGTTTTGTACCTCCAACAGGCAGCAGAGCGGGGTTTCTGATAGAATCACTAATATTGTCATTCCTAGGTGTTTCCTTAGGCCGGGCTTCAAAGGAAAGCTGGGAGTTTGTCTGGAAAGCGAAGAAGTATAGAGTGCCTCCCCATTTGAAATGGAGGTAATTAGGCGACATCTCCAATCCTGGGAAAAGCTGTACCCCCAGAAACATTCCTGGAGTGTATTTTCCTACACCATCACACACACAAATATTTGTTCTGCTATCCTGAGTTTGGGGAGGATTCTACAAATTTCAGCAGCGCCTGGGTTCTAGAAGCACCAGTATTTTGTTTTCCGTGAGTGTTTTCACAGGCCTGGCTGCGAGGTAAAGCTGTGGGCTTGGCTGTAATTCGTAGCAGCAGCGAGATACTCCCCATGAGAATTTGAGGTAATTTTCCGACGTCCCACAACCTTGGAACACCTAAGCCCCCTGATTCATGCTTGGAGTTTGTTTACCCATCACCATCACACACACAAATGTTTCTTTTTTACCCTTGTTGTGGGAAGGTTCCTACAACGGTAGGTATAGACTGGGTTCCAATACAACCAATAAAATATTTTACCTGTGTGCATTACCAGGCCGGTCTAAGAGGGAAAGCTTGGGTGTGGGCTGGAAATCCAAGTAGCAGCGAGTGCCCCGAGATGGAGTATGGAGGTAATTCGTGGAATTGGACCTAAAAGGGAAAATCTTGGGCCCCAGCAATGAGTGTGCTGTGGGGCTTCACAACTCGCAACAAGCAAATCGGTGTTCCGGAATCCTGAGTGTTTGGAGGTTCCTCCAACATACAGCAGCGCCCTGGTTCTGATAGAATGATTTAGTTTGTCATCCCTGGGTGTTTTCCACGGTCGGGCTGCAAGGGAATGCTAGGATTAGGGCTGGATATCGAAGAAGAAGAGAGTGCTTCCCCATGGGCAGTGGAGTTAATTAGCGAACATTTCCCATCCTGCAAACACCTACAACCCAGAGTCATGGCTTACTGTGTTTTCCTACACCAAAACACACACAAAGATATGTTCTGTTTTCCTTAGTGTAGAGAGGTTTCTACAACTGTCAGGAGCGACTTAGTTGTTATAGAATCTGTAGCTTTTTTCCCTGAGTGTTTTCACAAGCCGGGATGCGAGGGAACGCTGGGGGTTGGGCTGGAATCCAAGCAACTGCAAGGGACTCCCCATGGACAGTGGATGTAAATATCCGACCTCCCACAACCTAGGAATGCCTATACAACCTGAAACATGCGTGGATTTAGTTTACCCATCTAAATCAGACACTCAAATATTGTTCAGTTATTCTGAGTGTGGGGAGGTTCCTAAATTGTCTGCAGCACCTGGGTTCCAATAGAAACGTAGCTTATTATCACTGAGTGTTTTAAAATGCCGGGCTGCGAGGGAAACCTGGGGGATAGACTGAAATTCTAAGAAGCAGCGAGTGCCCCAAAATGCAGTGTGGAGGTAATTAGCGGACTTCTCCATAACAGGGACAATTCTGTGACCCCATCCATCTGCGTGGATTGGGGTTCCACCACTCCCCACACTCAAAGTCTTGTTCCAGAATCCTGAAGGTTTGGAGGTTTCTCCAACAGACAGCAACGCCGGGGTTCTGATAGAATCACTTATTTGTCATCCATGGGTGTTTCACTTGTCCGGGCTTCAAGGGAAACCTGGGAGTTGGGCTTGAAAACGAAGAAGTAGATAGTGCCACCCCATGGGAACTGAAGTTATGTAGCCGACATCTCCCAACCTGGGAAAACCTGGATCCCCAAAAAAATGCCTGGAGTGTGTTTTCCTATTCCATCACACACAGAAAGATATGTTCTTTTATCCTGAGTGTTTGAAGGTTTCCACAATTGTCAGCAGGGCATGGGTTCGTATAGCACCAATAACTTCTTTTCAATCTGTGTTAGCCCAGGCCTGGCTTCAAGGGAAACATGGTGGTTGAGCTTGAATCCAAGTAGCAGCGTGTGCCGGAGATGGACTATAGAGCTAATTAGCGGACTTCTCCCTAACAGGGAAAAACTTGTGCCCCCAACCACGTGTGTGGATTGGGGTTTCAAAAATTTCCAAGCAATGCCGTGTTTGGGAATCGTGTGTGTGGAAGTTCCTACAACAGACTGCAGCACCGGGGTTCTGATAGAAACTTGAGCTATATTTCCTGATAGTTTTCTCAGGCTAGGTTGCCAAATAAACTGGGGGATGGAATGGAAAGCCAAGCAGGGGTGAGTACTTCCCCATGGGCTGTAGTGGGTTGTATCTGACCTCCCACAACCTAGGAACACCAGTACACCCTGAAACATGCGTGGAGTTTTACCATCTCAATGAGACACAAAAAAAATTTTCTGTTATCCTGCGTGTGCGGAGGTTCCTACAACGGTCTGCAGTGCTTGTGTTCCAATAGAACCATTAACTTATTATCTCTGAGTGTTTCCCAAGGCGGGCTTCGAGGTAAAGCTTGTGGTTCGGCTGGAAAGCCAAGTAGCAACGAGTGCCCAGAGATAGACTGTAGAGGGTAATTAGCGGACTTCTCCCAGACAAAGAGAAACTGTGCCCCCAGGCTTCTTGTGGTGTTGGTCTCCAAACCTCCCCCAAGCAAATCCTTGCTCCGGAATTTTGAGTCTGTGTTGTACCTCCAACAGACAGCAGCGCCTGTTTTCTCATAGAATCACTAATACTGTCATCCCTAGGTGTTTATTAGGCCGTGCTGTAAGGTAAATTTGGGAGATGGTCTGCAAAGCGAAGAAGTATAAATTGCCTCCCCATTGGCAGTGGAGATAATTAGGCGACATCTCCAAACATGGAAACAGCTGTACCCCCAGAAATATGCCTGGAGTTTATTTTTATACACAATCACACACACAAAGATGTGTTCTGCTATCCTGAGTGTGGGGAGGATTCTACAAATATCAGCAGCGCCTTGGTTCTAATAGCACCTGTATTTCCTTTTTCCGTGAGTGTTTTCACACGCCTAGCTGCGAGGTAAATCTTTGGGTTTGGATGTAATTCATAGAAGCAGTGAGATACGCCCCATTAGAATTTGAGGTAATTTTCCGACGTCCCATAGCCTTGGAACACCTGTGCCCCCTGAAACATGCGTGGAGTTTGTTTACCCATCTCCATCAGACACACAAAGATTTCTTCTGTTATCCCAGAGTGGGAAAGGAGCCTACAACGGTAGGTAGCGACTGGGTTCCAAAACAACCAATAGCATATTATCCCTGAGTGTTTTCCCAGGCCAGGCTGAGAGGGAAAGCTGGGGGTTGGGCTGGAAAGCCAAGCAGGAGTGAGTGCCTCCCCATGGGCATTAGAGGGAATTACCCGAACTCCCACTATCTAGGAACACGTTAAGCCCCTGAAACATGCGTGGAGTTTGTTTACCAAACTGCATGAGACACACAAAGACGTGTTTTCTTTTCCTGGGTGTGGGGAGTATCCTACAATATTCTGCAGCACCTGGGTTCCAATAGAAACACTGGCTTATTATCCCTAATTGTTTTCCCAGGCCGGCCTGCGAGGGAAAGTTGCGCTTCCGCTGGATAGCCATGTAGCAGCTAGTGACCAGAGATGGACTGTGGAGGTAAATTACGGACATCTCCCTAACAGGGAAAAACCTGTGCCCCCAGCCATCTCTGTGCCGTGGGTCTCCAAAGCTACCACCAATCACAGCCGTGATCCAGAATCCTAAGTGTCTGGAAGTTCCTAAAAAGACAGCAGCATCGTAGCTCTGATTAAATCACTTAGACTGTCATCCCTGGGTATAATCCAAGACCGGGATGCAAGGGAAAGTTGGGAGTTGGGCTTGAAAACGAAGAAGTCAATGCATCCCAATGGGCAGTGAAGGAATCTAGCCGACATTTCCCAACCTGGGAAAAACTTGATCCCCAGAAAAATGCCTGGAGTGTGTTTTCCTAGTCCATCACACACAGAAAGATGTGCTCTGTTACCCTGTGTATGGGGAGGTTTCTACATCTTTCAGCAGCACCTGGGTTCTAATAGAAAATTTATCTAAATTTTCTGACTGTTTTCTCTGGCTGGGTTGCAAGGCAAACTGGGGGTTGTGATGGAAATCCAATCAGGAGCGATTACCTCCCCATGGGCATTAATGGGAATAATCGGACCTACCTCAACCTAGGAAAACCTGTACCCCCTGAAACATGCGTGGGATTTTACCATCTCAATCAGACACAAAATATGTGTTTTATTATCCTGCGTGTGCGGAGCTTCCTACAACTGTCTGCCGTGCCTGTGTTCAAATAGAATCACTAGCTTATAATCTCTGAGTGTTTTCCATGGCGGGCTGCGAGGGAAACTGGGGGTTCGGCTGGAAAGCCAAATAGCCAGGATTGCCCAGAGATTCACTGTAGAGGTTATTAGTGGACTTCTCCCAGACCGAGAGAAACTGTACCCCCAGGCATCTTGTGGTGTTGGTCTCCACACCTCCACCAAGCAAAGCCATGTTCCGTTATTTTGAGTGTGTTTTGTACCTCCAACAGGCAGCAGAGCGGGGTTTCTGATAGAATCACTAATATTGTCATTCCTAGGTGTTTCCTTAGGCCGGGCTTCAAAGGAAATCTGGGAGTTTGTCTGGAAAGCGAAGAAGTATAAAGTGCCTCCCCATTTGAAATGGAGGTAATTAGGCGACATTTCCTATCCTGGGAAAAGCTGTACCCCCAGAAACATTCCTGGAGTGTATTTTCCTACACCATCACACACACAAATATTTGTTCTGCTATCCTGAGTGTGGGGAGGATTCTACAAAATTCAGCAGCGCCTTGGTCCTAGAAGTACCAGTATTTTGTTTTCCGTGAGTGTTTTCACAGGCCTGGCTGCGAGGTAAATTTGTGGGCTTGGCTGTAATTCGTAGCAGCAGCGAGATACTCCCCATGAGAATTTGAGGTAATTTTCCGACGTCCCACAACCTTGGAACAACTAAGCCCCCTGATTCATGCTTGGAGTTTGGTTACCCATCACCATCACACACACAAATGTTTCTTCTTTTACACTTGTTGTGGGAAGGTTCCTACAACGGTAAGTATAGACTGGGTTCCAATACAACCAATAACATATTTTCCCTGTGTGCTTTACCAGGCAGGTCTGAGAGGGAAAGCTTGGGTGTGGGCTGGAAATCCAAGTAGCAGCGAGTGCCCCGAGATGGAGTATGGAGGTAATTCGCGGAATTGGCCCTAAAAGGGAAAATCTTGGGCCCCAGCAATGAGTGTGCTGTGGGGCTTCACAACTCGCAACAAGCAAATCGGTGTTCCGGAATCCTGAGTGTTTGGAGGTTCCTCCAACATACAGCAGCGCCCTGGTTCTGATAGAATGATTTAGTTTGTCATCCCTGGGTGTTTTCCACGGTCGGGCTGCAAGGGAATGCTAGGATTAGGGCTGGATATCGAAGAAGAAGAGAGTGCTTCCCCATGGGCAGTGGAGTTAATTAGCGAACATTTCCCATCCTGCAAACACCTACAACCCAGAGTCATGGCTTACTGTGTTTTCCTACACCAAAACACACACAAAGATATGTTCTGTTTTCCTTAGTGTAGAGAGGTTTCTATAACTGTCTGGAGCGACTTAGTTGTTATAGAATCTGTAGCTTTTTTCCCTGAGTGTTTTCACAAGCCGGGATGCGAGGGAACGCTGGGGGTTGGGCTGGAATCCAAGCAACTGCAAGGGACTCCCCATGGACAGTGGATGTAAATATCCGACCTCCCACAACCTAGGAACGCCTATACAACCTGAAACATGCGTGGATTTAGTTTACCCATCTAAATCAGACACTCAAATATTGTTCAGTTATTCTGAGTGTGGGGAGGTTCCTAAATTGTCTGCAGCACCTGGGTTCCAATAGAAACGTAGCTTATTATCACTGAGTGTTTTAAAATGCCGGGCTGCGAGGGAAACCTGGGGGATAGACTGAAATTCTAAGAAGCAGCGAGTGCCCCAAAATGCAGTGTGGAGGTAATTAGCGGACTTCTCCATAACAGGGACAATTCTGTGACCCCATCCATCTGCGTGGATTGGGGTTCCACCACTCCCCACACTCAAAGTCTTGTTCCAGAATCCTGAAGGTTTGGAGGTTTCTCCAACAGACAGCAACGCCGGGGTTCTGATAGAATCACTTATTTGTCATCCATGGGTGTTTCACTTGTCCGGGCTTCAAGGGAAACCTGGGAGTTGGGCTTGAAAACGAAGAAGTAGATAGTGCCACCCCATGGGAACTGAAGTTATGTAGCCGACATCTCCCAACCTGGGAAAACCTGGATCCCCAAAAAAATGCCTGGAGTGTGTTTTCCTATTCCATCACACACAGAAAGATATGTTCTTTATCCTGAGTGTTTGAAGGTTTCCACAATTGTCAGCAGGGCATGGGTTCGTATAGCACCAATAACTTCTTTTCAATCTGTGTTAGCCCAGGCCTGGCTTCAAGGGAAACATGGTGGTTGAGCTTGAATCCAAGTAGCAGCGTGTGCCGGAGATGGACTATAGAGCTAATTAGCGGACTTCTCCCTAACAGGGAAAAACTTGTGCCCCCAACCACGTGTGTGGATTGGGGTTTCAAAAATTTCCAAGCAATGCCGTGTTTGGGAATCGTGTGTGTGGAAGTTCCTACAACAGACTGCAGCACCGGGGTTCTGATAGAAACTTGAGCTATATTTCCTGATAGTTTTCTCAGGCTAGGTTGCCAAATAAACTGGGGGATGGAATGGAAAGCCAAGCAGGGGTGAGTACTTCCCCATGGGCTGTAGTGGGTTGTATCTGACCTCCCACAACCTAGGAACACCAGTACACCCTGAAACATGCGTGGAGTTTTACCATCTCAATGAGACACAAAAAAAATTTTCTGTTATCCTGCGTGTGCGGAGGTTCCTACAACGGTCTGCAGTGCTTGTGTTCCAATAGAACCATTAACTTATTATCTCTGAGTGTTTCCCAAGGCGGGCTTCGAGGTAAAGCTTGTGGTTCGGCTGGAAAGCCAAGTAGCAACGAGTGCCCAGAGATAGACTGTAGAGGTAATTAGCGGACTTCTCCCAGACAAAGAGAAACTGTGCCCCCAGGCTTCTTGTGGTGTTGGTCTCCAAACCTCCCCCAAGCAAATCCTTGCTCCGGAATTTTGAGTCTGTGTTGTACCTCCAACAGACAGCAGCGCCTGTTTTCTCATAGAATCACTAATACTGTCATCCCTAGGTGTTTATTAGGCCGTGCTGTAAGGTAAATTTGGGAGATGGTCTGCAAAGCGAAGAAGTATAGATTGCCTCCCCATTGGCAGTGGAGATAATTAGGCGACATCTCCAAACATGGAAACAGCTGTACCCCCAGAAATATGCCTGGAGTTTATTTTTATACACAATCACACACACAAAGATGTGTTCTGCTATCCTGAGTGTGGGGAGGATTCTACAAATATCAGCAGCGCCTGGGTTCTAATAGCACCTGTATTTCCTTTTTCCGTGAGTGTTTTCACACGCCTAGCTGCGAGGTAAATCTTTGGGTTTGGATGTAATTCATAGAAGCAGTGAGATACGCCCCATTAGAATTTGAGGTAATTTTCCGACGTCCCATAGCCTTGGAACACCTGTGCCCCCTGAAACATGCGTGGAGTTTGTTTACCCATCTCCATCAGACACACAAAGATTTCTTCTGTTATCCCAGAAGTGGGAAGGAGCCTACAACGGTAGGTAGCGACTGGGTTCCAAAACAACCAATAGCATATTATCCCTGAGTGTTTTCCCAGGCCAGGCTGAGAGGGAAAGCTGGGGGTTGGGCTGGAAAGCCAAGCAGGAGCGAGTGCCTCCCCATGGGCATTAGAGGGAATTACCCGAACTCCCACTATCTAGGAACACGTTAAGCCCCTGAAACATGCGTGGAGTTTGTTTACCAAACTGCATGAGACACACAAAGACGTGTTTTCTTTTCCTGGGTGTGGGGAGTATCCTACAATATTCTGCAGCACCTGGGTTCCAATAGAAACACTGGCTTATTATCCCTGATTGTTTTCCCAGGCCGGCCTGCGAGGGAATGTTGCGCTTCCGCTGGATAGCCATGTAGCAGCTAGTGACCAGAGATGGACTGTGGAGGTAAATTACGGACATCTCCCTAACAGGGAAAAACCTGTGCCCCCAGCCATCTCTGAGCCGTGGGTCTCCAAAGCTACCACCAATCACAGCCGTGATCCAGAATCCTAAGTGTCTGGAAGTTCCTAAAAAGACAGCAGCATCGTAGCTCTGATTAAATCACTTAGACTGTCATCACTGGGTATAATCCAAGACCGGGATGCAAGGGAAAGTTTGGAGTTGGGCTTGAAAACGAAGAAGTCAATGCATCCCAATGGGCAGTGAAGGAATCTAGCCGACATCTCCAAACGTGGGAAAAACTTGATCCCCAGAAAAATGCCTGGAGTTTGTTTTCCTACTCCATCACACACAGAAAGATGTGCTCTGTTATCATGAGTATTCGAAGTTTTCCCAAATTGTTAGCAGAGCATATTTTCTAATAGCACCTGTAGGTTCTTTTCCCTTTGTGTTTCCCCAAGACGGGCTGCAAGTGAATCCTGGGGTTTGGGATGGAAATCCAAGCAGCAGCGAGTGCCCCACAATGGTATGTAGAGGTAATTAGCGGACTTCTACCTAAAAGGGAAAAACTTGTGCCCTCAGCCTTGTGTGTGGAGTGGGGCTTCACAATTCCCCCAAGGAAAGAAGACTTTGTTAATCCTGTGTGTGTGGAGGTATCTCCAACTGACAGCAGCGCTGGGGTTCTGATAGAATCAATTAGTTTTCATCCCTGGGTGTTTTCCTAACCCGGGCTTCAAGGGGAACCGGAGAGTAGGGCTGGAAAACGAAGAAAAACAAAGTGCCTCCACATGGGCTCTGGAGATACTTAGCCAACGACACACAGCCTGGTTACACCTGCACCCCAGGAACATGCTTGGAGTGTGTTTTCATATTCCATCACACACACAAAGAGGTGTTCTGTTACCCTGTGTATGGGGAGGTTTCTACAACTTTCAGCAGCGCCTGGGTTCTAATAGAAATTTTAGCTAAATTTCCTGACTGTTTTCTCTGGCTGTGTTGCAAGGGAAACTGGGGGATGGGATGGAAATCCAAGCAGGAGCGATTACCTCCCCATGGGAATTAATGGGATTAATCGGACCTACCCCAACCTAGGAAAACATGTACCCCCAGAAACATGCATGGTGTTTTTCCATCTCAATCAGACACAAAAAAAGTGTTTTGTTATCCTGCGTTTGCGGAGCTTCCTACAACTGTCTGCAGTGCCTGTGTTCCAATAGAACCACTAGCTTATAATTTCTGAGTGTTTTCCAGGGCGGGCTGCGAGGGAAACTGGGGGATCGGTTGGAAAGCCAAATAGCCAGGATTGCCCAGATAATGACTGTAGAGGTAATTAGCGGACTTCTCCCAGACCGAGAGAAACTGTACCCCCAGGCTTCTTGTGGTGTTGGTCTCCACACCTCCACCAAGCAAAGCCATGTTCCGTTATTTTGAGTGTGTGTTGTACCTCCTACAGGCAGCAGAGCTGGGTTTCTGATAGAATCACTAATATTGTCATCCCTAGGTGTTTCCTTAGGCCGGGCTTCAAAAGAAAGCTGGGAGATTGTCTGGAAATCAAAGAAGTATAGAATGCCTCCCCATTTGAAATGGAGGTAATTAGGCGACATCTCCAATCCTGGGAAATGCTGTACCCCCAGAAACATTCCTGGAGTGTATTTTCCTACACCATCACACACACAAATATTTGTTCTGCTATCATGAGTGTGGGGAGGATTCTACAAATTTCAGGAGCGCCTGGGTTCTAGAAGCACCAGTATTTTGTTTTCCGTGAGTGTTATCACAGGCCTGGCTGCGAGGTAAATCTGTGGGCTTGGCTGTAATTCGTAGCAGCAGCGAGATACTCCCCATGAGAATTTGAGATAATTTTCCGACGTCACACTACCTTGGAAAACCTAAGACCCCTGATACATGCTTGGAGTTTGTTTACCCATCACCATCACACACACAAATGTTTCTTCTTTTACCCTAGTAGTGGGAAGATTCCTGCAACGGTAGGTAGAGATTGGGTTCCATTACAACCAATAACATATTTTCCCTTTATGCTTTACCAGGCCGGGCTGCGAGGGATAGCTTGGGTTTCGGCTGGAAATCCAAGTAGCAACGAGTGCCCCGAGATGGACTATGGAGGTATTTCGCGGACTTGGCCCTAAAAGGGAAAATCTTGGGCCCCAGCAATGAGTGTGCTGTGGGGCTTCACAACTCGCAGCAAGCAAATCCGTGTTCCGGAATCCTGTGTGTTTGGAGGTTCCTCCAACATACAGCAGCGCCCTGGTTCTGATAGAATGATTTAGTTTGTCATCCCTGGGTGTTTTCCACGGTCGGGCTGTAAGGGAATGCTAGGATTAGGGCTGGATATCGAAGAAGAAGAGAGTGCTTCCCCATGGGCACTGGAGTTAATTAGCGAACTTTTCCCATCCTGCGAACACCTACAACCCAGAGCCATGCCTTACTGTGTTTTCCTACACCATCACACACACAAAGATGTGTTCTCTTTTCCTTAGTGTAAGGAGGTTTCTACAACTGTCAGGAGCGCCTTAGTTGTTATAGAATCTGTAGCTTTTTTCCCTGAGTATTTTCACAGGCCGGGAAGCGAGGGAACGCTGGGGGTTGGGCTGGAATCCAAGCAACTGCAAGGGAATCCCCATGGACAGTGAATGTAAATATCCGACCTCCCAAAACCTAGGAACGCCTATACAACCTGAAACATGCGTGGATTTAGTTTACCCATCTAAATCAGACACTCAATGTATTGTTCAGTTATTCTGAGTGTGGGGAGGTTCCTAAATTGTCTGCAGCACCTGGGTTCCAAAAGAAACGTAGCTTATTATCACTGAGTGTTTTAAAAGGCCGGGCTGCGAGGGAAAATTGGGGGAAAGACTGAAAATCTAAGAAGCAGCGAGTGCCCCAAGATGCACTGTGGAGGTAATTAGCGGACTTCTCCCTAACAGGGACAAATCTATGACCCCATCCATCTTCGTGGATTAGGGTTCCACCACTCCCCACACTCAAAGTCTTGTTCCAGAATCCTGAAGGTTTGGAGGGTCCTTCAACTGACCGCAACGCGGGGGTTCTAATAGTATCATTTATTTGTCATCCATGGGTGTTTCACTTGTCCGGGCTTCAAGGGAAATCTGGGAGTTGGGCTTGAAAACGAAGAAGAAGATAGTGCCACACCATGGGACCTGAAGGAATCTAGCCGACATCTCCCAACCTGGGAAAACCTGGATCCCCAGAAAAATGCCTGGAGTTTCTTTCCTACTCCATCACACACAGAAAGATATGTTCTGTTATCCTGAGTGTTCAAAGGTTTCCACAATTGTCAGCAGGGCATGGGTTCGTATAGCACCAATAGCTTCTTCTCCCTCTGTGTTAACCCAGGCCAGGCTGCAAGGGAAACATGGGGGTTGGGCTGGAATTCCAAGTAGCAGCGTGTGCCGGTGATGGACTATAGAGCTAATTAGCGGACTTCTCCCTAACAGGGAAAAACTTGTGCCCCCTGCCATGTGTGTGGATTGGGGCTTCAAAAATATCCAAGCAAAGCCGTGTTTGGGAATCCTGTGTGTGTGGAAGTTCCTACAACAGAATGCAGCACAGGGGTTCTGATAGAAACTTTAGCTACATTTCCTGATAGTTTACTCAGGCTGGGTTGCCAAAGAAACTGGGGGATGGGATGGAAAGCCAAGAAGGTGTGAGTACTTCCCCATGGGCACTAGTGGGATGTATCTGACCTCCCACAACCTAGGAACACCAGTACACCCTGAAATATGCGTGGAACTTTTACCATCTCAATGAGACACAAAAAAATTTTTCTGTTATTCTGCGTGTGCGGAGGTTCCTACAACGGTCTGCAGTGCTTGTGTTCCAATTGAACCATTAACTTATTATCTCTGAGGGTTTTCCAGGGCGGGCTTCGTGGTAAAGCTTGTGGTTCAGCTGGAAAGCCAAGTAGCAACGAGTGCCCAGAGATTGTCTATAGAGGTAATTAGCTGACTCCTCATAAACAAGGAAAATCTGCCACCCCAGGCATCTGTGTGGTGTGGGGCTCCACACCTCCACCAAGCCAATTCTTGCTCTGGAATTTTGAGTCTGTGTTGTACCTCCAACAGACAGCAGCGCCGGGTTTCTGATAGAATCACTAATATTGTGATCCCTAGGTGTTTTCTTAGGCCGGGCTGTAAGGGAAATTTGGGAGATGGTCTGCAAAGCGAAGAAGTATAGATTGCCTCCCCATTGGCAGTGGAGATAATTAGGCGACATCTCCAAACATGGAAACAGATGTACCCCCAGAGATGTGCCTGGAGTTTATTTTTATACACCATCACACACACAAAGATGTGTTCTGCTATCCTGAGTTTGGGGAGGATTCTACAAATATGAGCAGCGCCTGGGTTCTAATAGCACCAGTATTTTCTTTTACGTGAGTGTTTACACACGCCTAGATGCGAGGTAAAGCTGTGGGTTTGGATGTAATTCGTAGCCGCAGTGAGATACTCCCCATGAAAATTTGAGGTAAATTTCCGACGTCCCACAGCCTTGGAACACCTGTGCCCCCTGAAACATGCGTGGAGTTTGTTTTCCCATCTCCATCATACACACAAAAATTTCTTCTGTTATAGCAGATGTGGGAACAGCCTACAACGGTAGGTAGCGACTGGATTCCAATACAACCTATAGCATATTATCTCTGAGTGTTTTCCCAGGCCGGTCTGAGAGGGAAAGCTGGGGATTTGGCTGGAAAGCCAAGCAGGAGCGAGTGCCTCCCCATGGTCATTGGAGGGAATTACCCGAACTCCCACTAACTAGGAACACCTTAACCCACTGAAACAAGCGTGGAGATTGTTTACCAAACTGCATGAGGCACACAAAGTCGTGTTGTATTTTCCTGGGTGTGGGGAGTCTCCTACAATATTCTGCAACACCTGGGTTCCAATAGAAACACTTACTTATTATTCCTGAATGTTTTCCCAGGCTGGCCTGCGAGGTAATGCTGTCCTTGCGCTGGAAAGCCATGTAGCAGCGAGTGACCCGAGATGGACTGTTGAGGTAATTAGTGGACATCTCCCTAACAGGGATAAACCTGTGCCCCCAGCCATCTCTGTGTTGTGGGTCTCCAAAGCTACCCCCAAACATAGATTTGATCCAGAATCCTAAGGCTCTGGAAGTTCCTAAAATAGACAGCAGCATTGTAGCTCTGATAAATTCACTTAGACTGTCATCCCTGGGTATAATCCTAGACCGGGATGCAAGGGAAAGTTGGGAGTTGGGCTTGAAAACGAAGAAGAATTCAATTCATCGACATGGGCTGTGAAGGAATCTAGCCGACATCTCCCAACCTGGGAAAACCTGGATCCCCAGAAAAATGCCTGGAGTGTGTTTTACTTCTCCATCACACACAGAAAGATGTGCTCTGTTATCATGAGTTTTCGAAGGTTTCCACAATTTTCAGCAGGGCATGTGTTCTAATAGCACATGTAGATTCTTTCCCTGTGTGTTCCCTCAGGCCGGGCTGCAAGGGAAACCTGGGTGTTGGGATGGAAACCCAAGTAGCAGCGAGTGCCCCATGATGGTCTGTAGAGGTAATTAGCGGACTTCAACCTAAAGGGAAAAACTTGTTCCCTCAGGCTTGTGTGAGGAGTGGGGCTTCACAATTCCCCCAAGCAAAGACGTGTTTGTTAATCCTGTGTGTGTGGAGGTTCCTCAAACAGAGAGCAGCGCCGGGGTTCTGATAGAATCACTTAGTTTGTCATCCCTGGGTGTTTTCCTAACCCGGGCTTCAAGGGAAAGCTTGGAGTAGGGCTGGAAAACGAAGAAAAACAGAGTGCCTCCCCATGGGCTGTGGAGATACTTAGCCAACGTCTCACAACCTGGTTAAACTTGCACCCCAGGTTAATGCATGGGGTGTGTTTTCCTACTCCATCGCACACACAAAGAAGTGCTATGTTACCCTATGAATGGGGAGGTTCTACAACTGTGAGCAGCGACTGGGTTCTAATAGAAACTTCAGCTAAATTTCCTGACTGTTTTCTCTGGCTGGGTTGCAAGGGAAACTGGGGGATGGGATGGAAATCCAAGCAGGAGCGATTACCTCCCATGGGCATTAATGGGAATAATCTGACCTCCCCCAACCTAGGAAAACCTGTACCACCTGAAACATACGTGGTGTTTTTAGCATCTCAATCAGACACAAAAAAAGTGTTCTGTTATCCTGCGTGTGCGGAGCTTCCTACTACGGTCTGCAGTGCCTGGGTTCCAATATAACCACTAGCTTATAATCTCTGAGTGTTTTCCAGGCGGGAAGCGAGGGAAACAGGGGGTTCGCCTGGAAAGCCAATTAGAAAGGATTGCCCAGAATTTGTCTGTAGAGGTAATTAGCAGACTTCTCCCAGACAGAGATAAACTGTGCCCCCAGGAATCTTGTGGTGTTGGTCTCCACACCTCCACCAAGCAAAACATGTTCCGGAATTTTGAGTTTGTGTTGTACCTCCAAAAGGCAGCAGCGATGGTTTTCTCTTGGAATCACTAATATTGTCATCCCTAGGTGTTTTCTTAAGCCGGGCTCTAAGGGAAATTTGGGAGAAGGTCTGCAAGGCAAAGAAGTATAGATTGCCTCCCCATTGGCAGTGGAGGTAATTAGGCGAAATCTCCAAACATGGGAAAAGCTGTACCCCCAGAAATATGCCTGGAGTGTATTTTTCTACACCATCACACAGACAAAGATGTGTTCTGCTATCCTGAGTGTTGGGAGGATTCTACAAATATCAGCAGCGCCTGGGTTCTAATAGCACCAGTATTTTCTTTTCCGTGAGTGTTTTCACACGCCTAGGTGCGAGGTAAAGCTGTGGGTTTGGCTGTAATTCGTAGCAGCAGTGACATACTCCACATGAGAATTTGAGGTAATTTTCCGACGTCCCACAGCCTTGGAAAACCTGTGCCTCCTGAAACATGCGTGGAGATTGTTTACCCATCTCCATCAGACACACAAAGATTTCTTCTGTTATCCCAGATGTGGGAAGGAGCCTACAACGGTAGTTAGCGGCTTGGTTCCTATACAAATAATAGCATATTATCACTGAGTGTTTTCCCAGGCCGGGGTGAGAGGGAAAGCTGGGGGTTGGGCTGGAAATCCAAGCAGGTGCGAGTGCCTCCCCATGGGCATTGGAGGGAAATACCCGAACTCCCACTATCTAGGAAAACCTTAACCCCCTGAAACACGCGTGGAGAATTTTTACCAAACTGCATGAGACACACAAAGAAGTGTTCTCTTTTCATGGGTGCCAGGAGTATCCTACAATGTTCTGCAGGACCTGGGTTCCAATAGAACCACTGGCTTATTATCCCTGATAGATTCCCTGTCCGGAATTCATTGAATGCTGCGCTTGCGCTGGAAAGCCATGTAGCAGCGAGTGACCAGAGATGGACTGTGGAGGTAATTAGCGGACATCTCCCTAACAGGGAATAACCTGTTCCCCCAGCCATCTCTGTGGTGTGGGTCTCCAAATCTAGCCCCAAGCATAGACGTGATACAGAATCCTAAGTTTCTGGAAGTTCCTAAATAATATAACAGCATCGTAGCTCTGATAAAATCACTTAGACTGTCATCCCTCGGTATAATCCTAGACCGGGATGCAAGGGAAATTTGGGAGTTGGGCTTGAAAATGAAGAAGAAGTCAATTCATCGACATGGGCTGTGAAGGAATCTAGGGGACATTTCCCAACCTGGGAAAAACTGGATCCCCAGAAAAATGCCTGGAGTGTGTTTTATTTCTCCATCACACACAGAAAGATGTGCTCTGTTATCATGAGTGTTCGAAGTTTTCCACAATTGTCAGCAGCGCATGTGTTCTAATAGCACCAGTAGATTCTTTTCCCTGTGTGTTAGCCCAGGCCAGGCTGCAAGGGAATCCTGGGGGTTGGGATGGAATTCCAAGTAGCAGTGAGTGCCCCACGATGGTCTGTTGAGGTAATTAGCGGACTTCTACCTAACAGGGACATACTTGTGCAATCAGCCATATGTGTATAGTGGTGCTTCACAATTCCCCCAAGCAAAGACGTGTTTGTTAATTCTGTGTGTGTGCAGGTTCCTCCAACCGACAGCAGCGCCTGGGTTCTGTTAGAATCACTTAGTTTGTCATCCCTGGGTGTTTCCCTAACACGGGCTCAAGGGAAATCTTGGAGTAGGGCTGGAAAATGAAGAAAAACAGAGTGCCTCCCCATGTGCTGTGGAGATACTTAGCCAACGTCTCACAGCCTGGTTACAACTGCACCCCAGAAACATGCATGGAGTGTGTTATCCTACTCAATCACACACACAAAGAAGTGTTCTGTTACCCTGTGTATGGGGAACTTTCTACAACTCTCAGCAGCTTCTGGGTTCTAATAGAAACTTTAGCTAAATTTCCTGACTGTTTTATCTGACTGGGTTTCAAGGGAAACTCGGGGATGAGATGGAAATCCAAGCAGGAGCGATTACCACCCCATGGGCATTAATGGGAATAATCTGACCTCCCCCAACCTAGGAAAACCTGTACCCTCTGAAACATGCGTGGAGTGTTTACCAACTCAATCAGACACAAAAAAATTGTTCTGTTATCCTGTGTGTGCAGAGCTTCCTACAACGATCTGCAGTGCTTGGGTTCCAATTGAACCACTAGCTTATAATCTCTGAGTGTTTTCCAGGGCGGGCTGCGAGGGAAACTGGGGGTTCGGCTGGAAATCCAAGTAGCCAGGATTGCCCAGATATTGACTGTAGAGGTAATTAGCGGACTTCTCCCAGACAGAGAGAAACTGTGCCCCCAGGCATCTTGTGGTGTTGGTCTCCATACCTCCACCACGCAAAGACATATTCCGGAATTTTGAGTGTGTGTTGTACTTCCAAAAGGCAGCAGTGCGTGGGTTCTGATAGAATCGCTAATATTGCCATCCTTAGGTGTTTCCTTAGGCCGGGCTGCAAAGGATATTTGGGAGTTGGTCTGGAAAGCGAAGAAGTATAGTGTGCCTCCCCATTGGAAGTGGAGGGATTTAGGCGACATCTCCAAACCTGGGAACAGCTGTAACACCAGAAACATGCCTGGAGTGTATTTTCCTACACCATCACACACACAAAAATTTGTTCTGCTATCATGAGTGTGTGGAGGATTCTACAAGTTTCAGCAGCGCCTGGATCCTAGAAGCACCAGAATTTAGTTTTCCGTGAGTGTTTTCACAGGCCTGGCTGCGAGGTAAATCTGTGGGCTTGGCTGTAATTCGTAGCAGCAGCGAGTTACTCCCCATGAGAATTTGAGGAAATTTTCCGACGTCCCACAGCCTTGGAACACCTAAGCCCCCTGATACATGCTTGGAGTTTGTTTACCCATCACCATCAGACACACAAATGTTTCTTCTTTTATCCTAGTTGTGGGAATGTTCCTTCAAATTTACGTAGAGACTGGGATCCATTATAACCAATAACATATTTTCCCTGTGTGTTTTCCCAGGCCAGGATGCGAGGGAAAGCTTGGGTTTGGGCTGGAAATCCAAGTAGCAGCGAGTGCCCCGAGATGGATTATTGAGTTAATTAGCGGACTTGGCCCTAAAAGGGAAAATCTTGGGCCCCAGCAATGAGTGTGCTGTGTGGCTTCACAATTCGCAACAAGCAAATCGTGTTCCGGAATCCTGAGTGTTTGGAGGTTCCTCCAACATACAGCAGCGCCCTGGTTTGATAGAATGATTTAGTTTGTCATCCCTGGGTGTTTTCCACGGTCGGGCTGCAAGGGAATGCTAGGATTAGGGCTGGATATCGAAGAAGAATAGAGTGCTTCCCCAAGGGCTGTGGAGGTAATTAGCCAACATTTCCTATCCTGCGAAAACCTGCACCCCAGAGACATGCCTTACTGTGTTTTCCTACTCCATCACTCACACAAAGCTGTGTTCTGTTTTCCTTAGTGTAGGGAGGTTTCTACAAATTTCAAGAGTGCCTTAGTTCTTATACAAACTGTAGATTTTTTCCCTGAGTGTTTTCAAAGGCCGGGATGCGAGGGAATGCTGGGGGTTGGGCTGGAATCCAAGCAACAGCAAGGGACTCCCCATGGACATTGGATGTAATTATCCGACCTCCCATCACCTAGGAACTGCTATACAAACTGAAACATGCGTGGATTTAGTTTACCCATCTAAATCAGACACTCAAAGAATTGTTCTGTTATTCTGACTGTGTGGAGGTTCCTACAATTGTCTGCAGAACCTGGGTTCCAATAGAAACCTAGCTTATTATAACTGAGTGTTTTACAAGGCCGGGCTGCGAGTGAAAACTGGGGGATAGACTGAAAATCTAAGAAGAAACGAGTGCCCCAAGATGCACTGTGGAGGTAATTAGCGGACTTCTCCCTAACAGGGACAAATCTGTGACCCCATCCATCTGCGTGAATTGGGGTTCCACAACTCCCCACACTCAAAGACGTGTTCCAGAATGCTGAAGGTTTGGAGGTTCCTCCAACAGACAGCAACGCCGTTGTTCTGATAGAATCACTTATTTTTCATCCATGGGTGTTTCATTGTCCGGGCTTCAAGGGAAAGCTGGGAGTTGGGCTTGAAAATGAAAAAGAAGACAGTGCCACCCCATGGGCACTGAAGGAACCTAGCCGACGTCTCCCAACCTGGGAAAACCTGGATCCCCAGAAAAATGCCTGGAGTGTGTTTTCCTACTCCATCACATACAGAAAGTTATGTTCTGTGATCCTGAGTGTTCGAAGGTTTCCACAATTTTCAGCAGGGCATGGGTTCGAATAGAACCAATAGCTTCTTTTCGATCTGTGTTACCCAGGCCGGGCTGCAAGGGAATCATGTGGGTTGGGCTGGAAATCCAAGTAGCAGCGAGTGCCCCGAGATGGACTATGGAATTACTTAGCGGAATTGGACTTATAAGGGAAAATCTTAGGCCCCAAGAATGAGTGTGCTTTGGGTTATCAAAATTCGCACCAAGAAAATCCGTGTTCCGGAATCCTGAGTGTTTGGAGGTTCCTCCAACATACAGCAGCGCCCTGGTTCTGATAGAATGATTTAGTTTGTCATCCCTGGGTGTTTTCCACGGTCGGGCTGCAAGGGAATGCTAGGATTAGGGCTGGATATCGAAGAAGAAGAGAGTGCTTCCCCATGGGCAGTGGAGGTAATTGGCCAACAATTCCCATCCTGCGAACACCTGCATCCCAGTGACATGCCTTAAAGTGTTTTCCTACTCCATCACACACACAAAGCTGTGTTCTTTTTTCCTTAGTATAGGGAGGTTTCTACATCTGTCAGGAGCGCCTTAGTTCTTATACAAACTGTAGTTTTTTCCCTGAGTGTTTTCACAGGCCGGGATGCGAGGGTACGCTGGGGGTTGGGCTGGAATCCAAGCAACTGCAAGGGACTCCCCATGGACAGTGGATGTAAATATCCGACCTCCCACAACCTAGGAACTCCTATACAACCTGAAACATGCGTGGATTTAGTTTACCCATCTAAATCAGACACTCAAAGTATTGTTCTGTTATTCTGAGTGTGGGGATGTTCCTACAATTGTCTGCAGCACCTGGGTTCCAATAGAAACCTAGCTTATTATCACTGAGTGTTTTACAACGCTGGGCTGCGAGTGAAAACTGGGGGAAACACTGAAAATGTAAGAAAAACGAGTGCCCCAAGATGCACTTTGGAGGTAATTAGCGGACTTCTCCCTAACAGGGACAATTCTGTGACCCCATCCATCTGCGTGGATTGGGGTTCCACAACTCCCCACACTCAAAGACGTGTTCCAGAATCCTGAAGCTTTGGAGGACACTCCAGCAGACAGCAACGCCGTGGTTCTGATAGAATCACTTATTTGTCATCCATGGGTGTTTCACTTGTCCGGGCTGCAAGGGAAAGCTGGGAGTTGGGCTTGAAAACGAAGAAGAAGTAAGTGCCACACCATGGGCACTAAAGGAATCTAGCCGACCTCCCCCAACCTGGGAAAACCTGGATCCCCAAAAAATGCCTGGAGTGTGTTTTCCTACTCCATCACACACAGATAGATATGTTCTGTTATCTTGAGTGTTCGAAGTTTTCCACAATAGTCAGCAGGGCATGGGTTCGAATAACACCAAAAGCTTTTTTTCGTTCTGTGTTAACCCAGGCCGGGCTGCAAGGGAAACATGGGGGTTGGGCTGGGAATCCAAGTAGCAGCGAGTGCCCCGAGATGGACTATGGAGGTAATTAGCGGACTTGGCCCTAAAAGGGAAAATCTTGGGACCCCAGGAATGAGTGTGCTGTGGGGCTTCACAATTCGCACAAAGCAATTCCGTGTTCCGGAATCCTGAGTGTTTGGAGGTTCCTCAACACATACAGCAGCACGCTGGTTCTGATAGAATGATTTAGTTTGTAATCCCAGGGTGATTTCCTAACCCGGCCTGCATGGAAAGCTGGGAGTAGGGCTGGAAATCGAAGAAAACTGAGTGCCTCCCCATGGGCTGTGGAGATACTTAGCCAACGTCTCCCAAACTGGTTAAAACTGCACCCCAGATACATGCATGTACTGTGTATTCCTACTCCATCTCACACACAAAGAAGTGTTCTGTTTCCCTGTGTATGGGGAGGTTTCTACAACTGTCAGCAGCGCCTGGGTTCTAATAGAAACTTTAGCTATATTTCCTGACTGTTTTCTCTGACTGGGTTGCAAGGGAAACTGAGGGATGGGATGGATATCCAAGCAGGAGCGATTACTTCCCCATGGTCATTAATGGGAATAATCTGACCTCCCCCAACCTAGGAATACCTGTACCCCCTGAAACATGCGTGGAATTTTTACCATCTCAATGAGACACAAAAAAATTGTTCTGTTATCCTGCGTGTGCGGAGCTTCCTACAACGGTCTGCAGTGCCTTGGTTCCAATAGAACCACTAGCTTATAATATCTGAGTGTGTCCCAGGGTAGGCTGCGAGGGAAACTGGAGATTCGGTTGGAAACCCAATTAGCCAGGATTGCCCAGATATTGACTGTAGAGGTAATTAGCGGACTTCTCCCAGACAGAGAGAAACTGTGCCCCCAGGCATATTGTGGTGTTGGTCTCCATACCTCCACAAAGCAAAGCCATATTCCGGAATTTTGAGTGTGTGTTGTACTTCCAAAAGTCAGCAGAGAGGGTGTTCTGATAGAATCGCTAATATTGTCATACCTAGGTGTTTCCTTAGGCCGGGCTTCAAAGGAAAGCTGGGAGTTGGTCTGGAAAGCGAAGAAGTATAGAGTGCCTCCCCATTGGAAGCAGAGGAAATTATTCGACATCTCCCAACCTGGGAAAAGCTGTACCCCCAGAAACATTCCTGGATTGTGTTTTCCTACTCCGTCACACACAGAAAGGTATCTTCTGTTATCCTGAGTGTTCGAAGGTTTCCAAAATTATCAGCAGGGCATGGGTTCAAATAGAACCAATAGCTTCTTTTCCCTCTGTGTTAACACAGGCCGGGCTGAAAGGGAAACATGGGGGTTGGGCTGGAATTCCAAGTAGCAGCAGGTGCCAGAGAAAGACTGTAGAGCTAATTCGCGGACTTCTCCCTAACAGAGAAAAACTTGTGCCCCCATCCATGTTTGTGGATTGGGGATTCAAAACTTTTCCAAGCAAAGCCGTGTTTGGGAATCCTGTGTGTGTTGAAGTTCCTACAGCAGACTGCAGCACCTGGGTTCTGATAGAAACTTTAGCTACATTTCCTGATTGTTTCCTCAGGCTGGGTTGCCAAGGAAACTGGGGGATTGGCTGCAAAGTCAAGCAGGTTCGAGTACTTCCCCATGGGCTGTAGTTGGTTGTATCTGAACTCCCAAACCCTAGGAACACCAGTACACCCTGAAACATGCGTGGAGCTTTTACCATCTCAATGAGACACAAAAAAATTTTTCTGTTATCCTACGTGTGCGGAGGTTCCTACAACGGTCTGCAGTGCTTGAGTTCCAATAGAACCATTAACTTATTATTTCTGAGTGTTTTCCTGTGCGGGATGCTAGGGAAAGCTTGGGGTTTGGCTTGAAAGCCAAGTAGCAACGAGTGCCCAGAGATTGACTGTAGAGGTAATTAGCGGACTTCTCCCAGAGAGAGAGAAATGTGCCCCCAGGAATCTTGTGGTGTTGGTCTCCACACCTCCACCAAGCAAAGCCATGTTCCCGAATTTTTAGTTTGTGTTGTACCTCCAAGAGGCAGCAGTGATGGGTTTCTCATAGAATCACTAATATTGTCATAACTAGGTGTTTTCTTAGGCCGGGCTGCAAGGGACATTTGGGAGTTTGTCTGGAAAACGTAGAATTATAGATTGCCTCCCCATTGGCAGTGGAGGTAATTAGGCGACATCTCCAAACCTGGGAACAGCTGTAACACCAGAAATATGCCTGGAGTGAATTTTCCTACACCATCACACACACAAAGATGTGTTCTGATATCCTGAGTGTGGGGAGGATTCTACAAATATCAGCAGTGCCTGGGTTCTAATAGCACCAGTATTTCCTATTCCGTGAGTTTTTACACACGCCTAGTGGCGAGGTAAAGCTGTGGGTTTGGCTGTATTTCGTAGCAGCATTGAGATACTCCCCATGAGAATTTGAGGTAATTTTCCGACGTCCCACAGCCTTGGAACACCTGTGCCCCCTGAAATATGCGTGTATTTTGTTTACCCATCTCCATCAGACACACAAAGATTTCTTCTGTTTTCCCAGATGTGGGAAGGAGCCTACAACGGTAGTTAGCTTCTGGGTTCCCATACAACCAGTAGCATATAATCCCTGAGTGTTTTCCCAGGCCGGGCTGAGAGGGAAACCTGGGGTTTGGGCTGGAAAGCCAAGCATGAGCGAGTGCCTCCCCATGGGCATTGGTGGGAATTATCCGAACTCCCACTATCTAGCAACACCTTAACCCCTGATACACGCGTGGAGTATTTTTACGAAACTTCAATGGACACACAAAGAAGTGTTCTGTTTTCCTGGGTGTGCGGAGTATCCTACAATTTTCTGCAGCACCTGGGTTCCAATAGAACCACTGGCTTATTATCCCTGATTGTTTTCCCAGGCCGGGGTTAGAGGGAAAGCTGGGGGTTGGGCTGGAAATCCAAGCAGGAGCGAGTGCCTCCCCATGGGCATTGGAGGGAAATACCCGAACTCCCACTATCTAGGAAAACCTTAACTCACTGAAACACGCGTGGAGAATTTTTACCAAACTGCATGAGACACAGAAAGAAGTGTTCTCTTTTCATGGGTGCCGGGAGTATCCTACAATGTTCTGCAGGACCTGGGTTCCAATAGAACCACTGGCTTATTATCCCTGATAGATTCCCTGTCCGGACTTCATTGAATGCTGCGCTTGTGCTGGAAAGCCATGTAGCAGCGAGTGACCCGAGATGGACTGTGGAGGTAATTAGCGGACATCTCCCTAACAGGGAATAACCTGTGCCCCCAGGCATCTCTGTGGTGTGGGTCTCCAAATCTACCCCCAAGCATAGCCATGATACAGAATCCTAAGTTTCTGGAAGTTCCTAAATAATATAACAGCATCGTAGCTCTGATAAAATCACTTAGACTGTCATCCCTCAGTATAATCCTAGACCGGGATGCAAGGGAAATTTGGGAGTTGGGCTTGAAAATGAAGAAGAAGTCAATTCATCGACATGGGCTGTGAAGGAATCTAGGGGACATCTCCGAACCTGGGAAAAATTGGATCCCCAGAAAAATGCCTGGAGTGTGTTTTACTTCTCCATCACACACAGAAAGATGTGCTCTGTTATCATGAGTGTTCGAAGTTTTCCACAATTGTCAGCAGCGCATGTGTTCTAATAGCACCAGTAGATTCTTTTCCCTGTGTGTTAGCCCAGGCCAGGCTGCAAGGGAATCCTGGGGGTTGGGATGGAATTCCAAGTAGCAGTGAGTGCCCCACGATGGTCTGTTGAGGTAATTAGCGGACTTCTACCTAACAGGGACAAACTTGTGCAATCAGCCATATGTGTATAGTGGTGCTTCACAATTCCCCCAAGCAAAGACGTTTTTGTTAATTCTGTGTGTGTGCAGGTTCCTCCAACCGACAGCAGCGCCTGGGTTCTGTTAGAATCAATTAGTTTGTCATCCCTGGGTGTTTCCCTAACACGGGCTCAAGGGAAATCTTGGAGTAGGGCTGGAAAATGAAGAAAAACAGAGTGCCTCCCCATGTGCTGTGGAGATACTTAGCCAACGTCTCACAGCCTGGTTACAACTGCACCCCAGAAACATGCATGGAGTGTGTTATCCTACTCAATCACACACACAAAGAAGTGTTCTGTTACCCTGTGTATGGGGAACTTTCTACAACTCTCAGCAGCTTCTGGGTTCTAATAGAAACTTTAGCTAAATTTCCTGACTGTTTTATCTGACTGGGTTTCAAGGGAAACTCGGGGATGAGATGGAAATCCAAGCAGGAGCGATTAACTTCCCATGGGCATTAATGGGAATAATCTGACCTCCCCCAACCTAGGAAAACCTGTACCTCTGAAACATGCGTGGAGTGTTTACCAACTCAATCAGACACAAAAAAATTGTTCTGTTATCCTGTGTGTGCAGAGCTTCCTACAACGATCTGCAGTGCTTGGGTTCCAATAGAACCACTTGCTTATAATCTCTGAGTGTTTTCCAGGGTGGGCTGCGAGGGAAACTGGGGGTTCGGCTGGAAATCCAAGTAGCCAGGATTGCCCAGATATTGACTGTAGAGGTAATTAGCGGACTTCTCCCAGACAGAGAGAAACTGTGCCCCCAGGCATCTTGTGGTGTTGGTCTCCATACCTCCACCAAGCAAAGACATATTCCGGAATTTTGAGTGTGTGTTGTACTTCCAACAGGCAGCAGAGCGTGGGTTCTGACAGAATCGCTAATATTGCCATCCTTAGGTGTTTCCTTAGGCCGGGCTGCAAGGGATATTTGGGAGTTGGTCTGGAAAGCGAAGAAGTATAGTGTGCCTCCCCATTGGAAGTGGAGGTAATTAGGCGACATCTCCAAACCTGGGAACAGCTGTAACACCAGAAACATGCCTGTAGTGTATTTTCCTACACCATCACACACACAAAAATTTGTTCTGCTATCATGAGTGTGTGGAGGATTCTACAAGTTTCAGCAGCGCCTGGATCCTAGAAGCACCAGAATTTAGTTTTCCGTGAGTGTTTTCACAGGCCTGGCTGCGAGGTAAATCTGTGGGCATGGCTGTAATTCGTAGCAGCAGCGAGTTACTCCCCATGAGAATTTGAGGAAATTTTCCGACGTCCCACAGCCTTGGAACACCTAAGCCCCCTGATACATGCTTGGAGTTTGTTTACTCATCACCATCAGACACACAAATGTTTCTTCTTTTATCCTAGTTGTGGGAATGTTCCTACAAATTTACGTAGAGACTGGGATCCATTATAACCAATAACATATTTTCCCTGTGTGTTTTCCCAGGCCAGGATGCGAGGGAAAGCTTGGGTTTGGGCTGGAAATCCAAGTAGCAGCGAGTGCCCCGAGATGGACTATTGAGTTAATTAGCGGACTTGGCCCTAAAAGGGAAAATCTTGGGCCCCAGCAATGAGTGTGCTGTGTGGCTTCACAATTCGCAACAAGCAAACCGTGTTCCGGAATCCTGAGTGTTTGGAGGTTCCTCCAACATACAGCAGCGCCCTGGTTTGATAGAATGATTTAGTTTGTCATCCCTGGGTGTTTTCCACGGTCGGGCTGCAAGGGAATGCTAGGATTAGGGCTGGATATCGAAGAAGAATAGAGTGCTGCCCCATGGGCAGCGGAGGTAATTAGCCAACATTTCACATCCTGCGAAAACCTGCACCCCAGAGACATGCCTTACTGTGTTTTCCTACTCCATCACTCACACAAATCTGTGTTCTGTTTTCCTTAGTGTAGGGAGGTTTCTACAAATTTCAAGAGCGCCTTAGTTCTTATACAAACTGTAGCTTTTTTTCCCTGAGTGTTTTCAAAGGCCGGGATGCGAGGGAATGCTGGGGGTTGGGCTGGAATCCAAGCAACAGCAAGGGACTCCCCATGGACATTGGATGTAATTATCCGAACTCCCACCACCTAGGAACTGCTATACAAACTGAAACATGCGTGGATTTAGTTTACCCATCTAAATCAGACACTCAAAGAATTGTTCTGTTATTCTGACTGTGTGGATGTTCCTACAATTGTCTGCAGAACCTGGGTTCCAATAGAAACCTAGCTTATTATAACTGAGTGTTTTACAAGGCCGGGCTGCGAGTGAAAACTGGGGGATAGACTGAAAATCTAAGAAGAAATGAGTGCCCCAAGATGCACTGTGGAGGTAATTAGCGGACTTCTCCCTAACAGGGACAAATCTGTGACCCCATCCATCTGCGTGGATTGGGGTTCCACAACTCCCCACAATCAAAGACGTGTTCCAGAATGCTGAAGGTTTGGAGGTTCCTCCAACAGACAGCAACGCCTTTTTTCTGATAGAATCACTTATTTTTCATCCATGGGTGTTTCATTGTCCGGGCTTCAAGGGAAAGCTGGGAGCTGGGCTTGAAAATGAAAAAGAAGACAGTGCCACCCCATGGGCACTGAAGGAACCTAGCCGACATGTCCCAACCTGGGAAAACCTGGATCCATATAAAAATGCCTGGAGTGTGTTTTCCTACTCCATCACACACAGAAAGTTATGTTCTCTTATCCTGAGTTTTCGAAGTTTTCCACAATTGTCAGCAGGGCATGGGTTCGAATAACACCAAAAGCTTTTTTTCGTTCTGTGTTAACCCAGGCCGGGCTGCAAGGGAAACATGGGGGTTGGGCTGGGAATCCAAGTAGCAGCGAGTGCCTCGAGATGGACTATGGAGGTAATTAGCGGACTTGGCCCTAAAAGGGAAAATCTTGGGACCCCAGGAATGAGTGTGCTGTGGGGCTTCACAATTCGCACCAAGCAATTCCGTGTTCTGGAATCCTGAGTGTTTGGAGGTTCCTCAACACATACAGCAGCGCGCTGGTTCTGATAAAATGATTTAGTTTGTAATCCCTGGGTGATTTCCTAACCCGGGCTGCATGGGATCCTGGGAGTAGGGCTGGAAATCGAAGAAAACTGAGTGCCTCCCCATGGGCTGTGGAGATACTTAGCCAACGTCTCCCAAACTGGTTAAACCTGCACCCCAGATACATGCATGTACTGTGTATTCCTACTCCATCTCACACACAAAAATGTGTTCTGTTACCCTGTGTATGGGGAGGTTTCTACAACTGTCAGCAGCGCCTGGGTTCTAATAGAAACTTTAGCTATATTTCCTGACTGTTTTCTCTGACTGGGTTGCAAGGGAAACTGGGGGATATGATGGATATCCAAGCAGGAGCAATTACTTCCCCATGGTCATTAATGGGAATAATCTGACCTCCCCCAACCTAGGAATACCTGTACCCCCTGAAACATGCGTGGAATTTTTACCATCTCAATGAAACACAAAAAAATTGTTCTGTTATCCTGCGTGTGCGGAGCTTCCTACAACGGTCTGCAGTGCCTTGGTTCCAATAGAACCACTAGCTTATAATATCTGAGTGTGTCCCAGGGTGGGCTGCGAGGGAAACTGGAGATTCGGTTGGAAACCCAATTAGCCAGGATTGTCCAGATATTGACTGTAGAGGTAATTAGCGGACTTCTCCCAGACAGAGAGAAACTGTGCCCCCAGGCATATTGTGGTGTTGGTCTCCATACCTCCACAAAGCAAAGCCATATTCCGGAATTTTGAGTGTGTGTTGTACTTCCAACAGGCAGCAGAGCGTGGGTTCTGACAGAATCGCTAATATTGCCATCCTTAGGTGTTTCCTTAGGCCGGGCTGCAAGGGATATTTGGGAGTTGGTCTGGAAAGCGAAGAAGTATAGTGTGCCTCCCCATTGGAAGTGGAGGTAATTAGGCGACATCTCCAAACCTGGGAACAGCTGTAACACCAGAAACATGCCTGTAGTGTATTTTCCTACACCATCACACACACAAAAATTTGTTCTGCTATCATGAGTGTGTGGAGGATTCTACAAGTTTCAGCAGCGCCTGGATCCTAGAAGCACCAGAATTTAGTTTTCCGTGAGTGTTTTCACAGGCCTGGCTGCGAGGTAAATCTGTGGGCATGGCTGTAATTCGTAGCAGCAGCGAGTTACTCCCCATGAGAATTTGAGGAAATTTTCCGACGTCCCACAGCCTTGGAACACCTAAGCCCCCTGATACATGCTTGGAGTTTGTTTACTCATCACCATCAGACACACAAATGTTTCTTCTTTTATCCTAGTTGTGGGAATGTTCCTACAAATTTACGTAGAGACTGGGATCCATTATAACCAATAACATATTTTCCCTGTGTGTTTTCCCAGGCCAGGATGCGAGGGAAAGCTTGGGTTTGGGCTGGAAATCCAAGTAGCAGCGAGTGCCCCGAGATGGACTATTGAGTTAATTAGCGGACTTGGCCCTAAAAGGGAAAATCTTGGGCCCCAGCAATGAGTGTGCTGTGTGGCTTCACAATTCGCAACAAGCAAACCGTGTTCCGGAATCCTGAGTGTTTGGAGGTTCCTCCAACATACAGCAGCGCCCTGGTTTGATAGAATGATTTAGTTTGTCATCCCTGGGTGTTTTCCACGGTCGGGCTGCAAGGGAATGCTAGGATTAGGGCTGGATATCGAAGAAGAATAGAGTGCTGCCCCATGGGCAGCGGAGGTAATTAGCCAACATTTCACATCCTGCGAAAACCTGCACCCCAGAGACATGCCTTACTGTGTTTTCCTACTCCATCACTCACACAAATCTGTGTTCTGTTTTCCTTAGTGTAGGGAGGTTTCTACAAATTTCAAGAGCGCCTTAGTTCTTATACAAACTGTAGCTTTTTTTCCCTGAGTGTTTTCAAAGGCCGGGATGCGAGGGAATGCTGGGGGTTGGGCTGGAATCCAAGCAACAGCAAGGGACTCCCCATGGACATTGGATGTAATTATCCGAACTCCCACCACCTAGGAACTGCTATACAAACTGAAACATGCGTGGATTTAGTTTACCCATCTAAATCAGACACTCAAAGAATTGTTCTGTTATTCTGACTGTGTGGATGTTCCTACAATTGTCTGCAGAACCTGGGTTCCAATAGAAACCTAGCTTATTATAACTGAGTGTTTTACAAGGCCGGGCTGCGAGTGAAAACTGGGGGATAGACTGAAAATCTAAGAAGAAATGAGTGCCCCAAGATGCACTGTGGAGGTAATTAGCGGACTTCTCCCTAACAGGGACAAATCTGTGACCCCATCCATCTGCGTGGATTGGGGTTCCACAACTCCCCACAATCAAAGACGTGTTCCAGAATGCTGAAGGTTTGGAGGTTCCTCCAACAGACAGCAACGCCTTTTTTCTGATAGAATCACTTATTTTTCATCCATGGGTGTTTCATTGTCCGGGCTTCAAGGGAAAGCTGGGAGCTGGGCTTGAAAATGAAAAAGAAGACAGTGCCACCCCATGGGCACTGAAGGAACCTAGCCGACATGTCCCAACCTGGGAAAACCTGGATCCATATAAAAATGCCTGGAGTGTGTTTTCCTACTCCATCACACACAGAAAGTTATGTTCTCTTATCCTGAGTTTTCGAAGTTTTCCACAATTGTCAGCAGGGCATGGGTTCGAATAACACCAAAAGCTTTTTTTCGTTCTGTGTTAACCCAGGCCGGGCTGCAAGGGAAACATGGGGGTTGGGCTGGGAATCCAAGTAGCAGCGAGTGCCTCGAGATGGACTATGGAGGTAATTAGCGGACTTGGCCCTAAAAGGGAAAATCTTGGGACCCCAGGAATGAGTGTGCTGTGGGGCTTCACAATTCGCACCAAGCAATTCCGTGTTCTGGAATCCTGAGTGTTTGGAGGTTCCTCAACACATACAGCAGCGCGCTGGTTCTGATAAAATGATTTAGTTTGTAATCCCTGGGTGATTTCCTAACCCGGGCTGCATGGGATCCTGGGAGTAGGGCTGGAAATCGAAGAAAACTGAGTGCCTCCCCATGGGCTGTGGAGATACTTAGCCAACGTCTCCCAAACTGGTTAAACCTGCACCCCAGATACATGCATGTACTGTGTATTCCTACTCCATCTCACACACAAAAATGTGTTCTGTTACCCTGTGTATGGGGAGGTTTCTACAACTGTCAGCAGCGCCTGGGTTCTAATAGAAACTTTAGCTATATTTCCTGACTGTTTTCTCTGACTGGGTTGCAAGGGAAACTGGGGGATATGATGGATATCCAAGCAGGAGCAATTACTTCCCCATGGTCATTAATGGGAATAATCTGACCTCCCCCAACCTAGGAATACCTGTACCCCCTGAAACATGCGTGGAATTTTTACCATCTCAATGAAACACAAAAAAATTGTTCTGTTATCCTGCGTGTGCGGAGCTTCCTACAACGGTCTGCAGTGCCTTGGTTCCAATAGAACCACTAGCTTATAATATCTGAGTGTGTCCCAGGGTGGGCTGCGAGGGAAACTGGAGATTCGGTTGGAAACCCAATTAGCCAGGATTGTCCAGATATTGACTGTAGAGGTAATTAGCGGACTTCTCCCAGACAGAGAGAAACTGTGCCCCCAGGCATATTGTGGTGTTGGTCTCCATACCTCCACAAAGCAAAGCCATATTCCGGAATTTTGAGTGTGTGTTGTACTTCCAACAGTCAGCAGAGAGGGGGTTCTGATAGAATCGCTAATATTGTCATACCTAGGTGTTTCCTTAGGCCGGGCTTCAAAGGAAACCTGGGAGTTGGTCTGGAAAGCGAAGAAGTATAGAGTGCCTCCCCATTGGAAGCAGAGGAAATTATTCGACATCTCCCAACCTGGGAAAAGCTGTACCCCCAGAAACATTCCTGGATTGTGTTTTCCTACTCCGTCACACACAGAAAGGTATCTTCTGTTATCCTGAGTGTTCGAAGGTTTCCAAAATTATCAGCAGGGCATGGGTTCAAATAGAACCAATAGCTTCTTTTCCCTCTGTGTTAACACAGGCTGGGCTGAAAGGGAAACATGGGGGTTGGGCTGGAATTCCAAGTAGCAGCAGGTGCCAGAGAAAGACTGTAGAGCTAATTCGCGGACTTCTCCCTAACAGAGAAAAACTTGTGCCCCCATCCATGTTTGTGGATTGGGGATTCAAAACTTTTCCAAGCAAAGCCGTGTTTGGGAATCCTGTGTGTGTTGAAGTTCCTACAGCAGACTGCAGCACCTGGGTTCTGATAGAAACTTTAGCTACATTTCCTGATTGTTTCCTCAGGCTGGGTTGCCAAGGAAACTGGGGGATTGGCTGCAAAGTCAAGCAGGTTCGAGTACTTCCCCATGGGCTGTAGTTGGTTGTATCTGAACTCCCAAACCCTAGGAACACCAGTACACCCTGAAACATGCGTGGAGCTTTTACCATCTCAATGAGACACAAAAAAATTTTTCTGTTATCCTACGTGTGCGGAGGTTCCTACAACGGTCTGCAGTGCTTGAGTTCCAATAGAACCATTAACTTATTATTTCTGAGTGTTTTCCTGTGCGGGATGCTAGGGAAAGCTTGGGGTTTGGCTTGAAAGCCAAGTAGCAACGAGTGCCCAGAGATTGACTGTAGAGGTAATTAGCGGACTTCTCCCAGAGAGAGAGAAATGTGCCCCCAGGAATCTTGTGGTGTTGATCTCCACACCTCCACCAAGCAAAGCCATGTTCCCGAATTTTTAGTTTGTGTTGTACCTCCAAGAGGCAGCAGTGATGGGTTTCTCATAGAATCACTAATATTGTCATATCTAGGTGTTTTCTTAGGCCGGGCTGCAAGGGACATTTGGGAGTTTGTCTGGAAAACGTAGAATTATAGATTGCCTCCCCATTGGCAGTGGAGGTAATTAGGCGACATCTCCAAACCTGGGAACAGCTGTAACACCAGAAATATGCCTGGAGTGAATTTTCCTACACCATCACACACACAAAGATGTGTTCTGATATCCTGAGTGTGGGGAGGATTCTACAAATATCAGCAGTGCCTGGGTTCTAATAGCACCAGTATTTCCTATTCCGTGAGTTTTTATACACGCCTAGTGGCGAGGTAAAGCTGTGGGTTTGGCTGTATTTCGTAGCAGCATTGAGATACTCCCCATGAGAATTTGAGGTAATTTTCCGACGTCCCACAGCCTTGGAACACCTGTGCCCCCTGAAATATGCGTGTAGTTTGTTTACCCATCTCCATCAGACACACAAAGATTTCTTCTGTTTTCCCAGATGTGGGAAGGAGCCTACAACGGTAGTTAGCTACTGGGTTCCCATACAACCAGTAGCATATAATCCCTGAGTGTTTTCCCAGGCCGGGCTGAGAGGGAAACCTGGGGTTTGGGCTGGAAAGCCAAGCATGAGCGAGTGCCTCCCCATGGGCATTGGTGGGAATTATCCGAACTCCCACTATCTAGCAACACCTTAACCCCTGATACACGCGAGGAGTATTTTTACAAAACTTCAATGGACACACAAAGAAGTGTTCTGTTTTCCTGGGTGTGCGGAGTATCCTACAATGTTCTGCAGCACCTGGGTTCCAATAGAACCACTGGGTTATTATCCCTGATTGTTTTCCAGGCCGGCCTGCGAGGGAAAGCTGCACTTGTGCTGGAAAGCCATGTAGCAGTGAGTGACCCGAGATGGACTGTGGAAGTAATTAGGGGACATCTCCCTAACAGGGAAAAATCTGTGCCCCAGCCATCTCTGTGGTGTGGGTCTCCAAAGCTATCCCCAAGCATAGACGTGATCCAGAATCCTAAGGGTCTGGAAGTTCCTAAAATAGACAGCAGCATCATAGCTCTGATAAAATCACATAGACAGTCATCCCTGGGTATAATCCTAGACCGTGATGCAAGTGAAAGTTGGGAGTTGGGCTTGAAAACGAAGAAGTCAATGCATCCCCATGGGCAGTGAAGGAATCTAGCCGATATCTCCCAACCTGGGAAAAACTGGATCCCCAAAAAAATGCCTGGAGTGTGTTTTAATACTCCATCAAACACAGATAGATGTACGCTGTTATCATGAGTGTTCGTAGTTTTCCACAATTGTCAGAAGCGCATGTGTTCTAACAGCACCAGTAAATACTTTTCCCTATGTGTTTTCCCAGGCCGGGCTGCAAGGGAATCCTGGGGTTTGGGATGGAAATCCAAGTAGAAGCGAGTGCCCCACGATGGTCTGCAGAGGTAATTAGCGGACTTCTACCTAACAGGGAAAAACTTGTGCCCTCAGACATATGTGTGGAGTGGGGCTTCACAATTCTCCAAAGCAAAGACGTGTTTATTAATCCTGTGTGTGTGGAGGTTCCTCCAACAGACAGCAGCGCCTTGGTTCTGATAGAATTATTTAGTTTGTCATCCCTGGGTGTTTTCCAACCCGGGCTGCAAGGGAAACATGGGAGTAGGGCTGGAAAACGAAGAAAAACAGAGTGCCTCCCCATGGGCTGTGGAGATACTTAGCCAACGTTTCCTATCCTGCGAAAACCTGCACCCCAGAGACATGCCTTACTGTGTTTTCCTACTCCATCACTCACACAAAGTTGTGTTCTGTTTCCTTAGTGTAGGGAGGTTTCTACAAATTTCAAGAGCGCCTTAGTTCTTATACAAACTGTAGCTTTTTTTCCCTGAGTGTTTTCAAAGGCCGGGATGCGAGGGAACGCTGGGGGTTGGGCTGGAATCCAAGCAACATCAAGGGACTCCCCATGGACATTGGATGTAATTATCCGACCTCCCACCACCTAGGAACTGCTATACAAACTGAAACATGCGTGGATTTAGTTTACCCATCTAAATCAGACACTCAAAGAATTGTTCTGTTATTCTGACTGTGGGGAGTTTCCTACAATTGTCTGCAGAACCTGGGTTCCAATAGAAACCTAGCTTATAACCTCTGAGTGTTTTCCAGGGCGGGCTGCGAGGGAAACTGGGGGTTCGGCTGGAAATCCAAGTAGCCAGGATTGCCCAGATATTGACTGTAGAGGTAATTAGCGGACTTCTCCCAGACAGAGAGAAACTGTGCCCCCAGGCATCTTGTGGTGTTCGTCTCCATACCTCCACCAAGCAAAGCCATGTTCCGGAATTTTGAGTGTGTGTTGTACTTCCAACAGGCAGCAGAGCGTGGGTTCTGACAGAATCGCTAATATTGCCATCCTTAGGTGTTTCCTTAGGCCGGGCTGCAAGGGATATTTGGGAGTTGGTCTGGAAAGCGAAGAAGTATAGTGTGCCTCCCCATTGGAAGTGGAGGTAATTAGGCGACATCTCCAAACCTGGGAACAGCTGTAACACCAGAAACATGCCTGGAGTGTATTTTCCTACACCATCACACACACAAAAATTTGTTCTGCTATCATGAGTGTGTGGAGGATTCTACAAGTTTCAGCAGCGCCTGGATCCTAGAAGCACCAGAATTTAGTTTTCCGTGAGTGTTTTCACAGGCCTGGCTGCGAGGTAAATCTGTGGGCTTGGCTGTAATTCGTAGCAGCAGCGAGTTACTCCCCATGAGAATTTGAGGAAATTTTCCGACGTCCCACAGCCTTGGAACACCTAAGCCCCCTGATACATGCTTGGAGTTTGTTTACTCATCACCATCAGACACACAAATGTTTCTTCTTTTATCCTAGTTGTGGGAATGTTCCTACAAATTTACGTAGAGACTGGGATCAATTATAACCAATAACATATTTTCCCTGTGTGTTTTTCCAGGCTAGGATGCGAGGGAAAGCTTGGGTTAGGGCTGGAAATCCAAGTAGCAGCGAGTGCCCCGAGATGGACTATTGAGTTAATTAGCGGACTTGGACCTAAAAGGGAAAATCTTGGGCCCCAGCAATGAGTGTGCTGTGTGGCTTCACAATTCGCAACAAGCAAACCGTGTTCCGGAATCCTGAGTGTTTGGAGGTTCCTCCAACATACAGCAGCGCCCTGGTTTGATAGAATGATTTAGTTTGTCATCCCTGGGTGTTTTCCACGGTCGGGCTGCAAGGGAATGCTAGGATTAGGGCTGGATATCGAAAAAGAATAGAGTGCTGCCCCATGGGCAGCGGAGGTAATTAGCCAACATTTCCTATCCTGCGAAAACCTGCACCCCAGAGACATGCCTTACTGTGTTTTCCTACTCCATCACTCACACAAAGCTGTGTTCTGTTTTCCTTAGTGTAGGGAGGTTTCTACAAATTTCAAGAGCGCCTTAGTTCTTATAAAAACTGTAGCTTTTTTCCCTGAGTGTTTTCAAAGGCCGGGATGCGAGGGAATGCTGGGGGTTGGGCTGGAATCCAAGCAACAGCAAGGGACTCCCCATGGACATTGGATGTAATTATCCGAACTCCCACCACCTAGGAACTGCTATACAAACTGAAACATGCGTGGATTTAGTTTACCCATCTAAATCAGACACTCAAAGAATTGTTCTGTTATTCTGACTGTGTGGAGTTTCCTACAATTGTCTGCAGAACCTGGGTTCCAATAGAAACCTAGCTTATTATAACTGAGTGTTTTACAAGGCCGGGCTGCGAGTGAAAACTGGGGGATAGACTGAAAATCTAAGAAGAAACGAGTGCCCCAAGATGCACTGTGGAGGTAATTAGCGGACTTCTCCCTAACAGGGACAAATCTGTGACCCCATCCATCTGCGTGGATTGGGGTTCCACAACTCCCCACAATCAAAGACGTGTTCCAGAATGCTGAAGGTTTGGAGGTTCCTCCAACAGACAGCAACGCCGTTGTTCTGATAGAATCACTTATTTTTCATCCATGGGTGTTTCATTGTCCGGGCTTCAAGGGAAAGCTGGGAGTTGGGCTTGAAAATGAAAAAGAAGACAGTGCCACCCCATGGGCACTGAAGGAACCTAGCCGACATCTCCCAACCTGGGAAAACCTGGATCCCCAGAAAAATGCCTGGAGTGTGTTTTCCTACTCCATCACACACAGAAAGTTATGTTCTGTTATCCTGAGTGTTCGAAGGTTTCCACAATTTTCAGCAGGGCATGGGTTCGAATAGCACCAATAGCTTCTTTTCGATCTGTGTTACCCAGGCCGGGCTGCAAGGGAATCATGTGGGTTGGGCTGGAAATCCAAGTAGCAGCGAGTGCCCCGAGATGGACTATGGAAGTACTTAGCGTACTTGGACTTATAAGGGAAAATCTTAGGCCCCAAGAATGAGTGTGCTTTGGGGTATCAAAATTCGCACCAAGAAAATCCGTGTTCCGGAATCCTGAGTGTTTGGAGGTTCCTCCAACATACAGCAGCGCCCTGGTTCTGATAGAATGATTTAGTTTGTCATCCCTGGGTGTTTTCCACGGTCGGGCTGCAAGGGAATGCTAGGATTAGGGCTGGATATCGAAGAAGAAGAGAGTGCTTCCCCATGGGCAGTGGAGGTAATTGGCCAACAATTCCCATCCTGCGAACACCTGCATCCCAGTGACATGCCTTAAAGTGTTTTCCTACTCCATCACACACACAAAGCTGTGTTCTGTTATCCTTAGTATAGGGAGGTTTCTACATCTGTCAGGAGCGCCTTAGTTCTTATACAAACTGTAGTTTTTTCCCTGAGTGTTTTCACAGGCCGGAATGCGAGGGTACGCTGGGGGTTGGGCTGGAATCCAAGCAACTGCAAGGGACTCCCCATGGACAGTGGATGTAAATATCCGACCTCCCACAACCTAGGAACTCCTATACAATCTGAAACATGCGTGGATTTAGTTTACCCATCTAAATCAGACACTCAAAGTTTTGTTCTGTTATTCTGAGTGTGGGGAGGTTCCTACAATTGTCTGCAGCACCTGGGTTCCAAAAGAAACCTAGCTTATTATCACTGAGTGTTTTACAACGCCGGGCTGCAAGTGAAAACTGGGGGATAGACTGAAAATCTAAGAAAAAGCGAGTGCCCCAAGATGCACTTTGGAGGTAATTAGCGGACTTCTCCCTAACAGGGACAAATCTGTGACCCCATCCATCTGCGTGGATTGGGGTTCCACAACTCCCCACACTCAAAGACGTGTTCCAGAATCCTGAAGCTTTGGAGGATCCTCCAACAGACAGCAACGCCGTGGTTCTGATAGAATCACTTATTTGTCATCCATGGGTGTTTCACTTGTCCGGGCTGCAAGGGAAAGCTGGGAGTTGGGCTTGAAAACGAAGAAGAAGAAAGTGCCACACCATGGGCACTAAAGGAATCTAGCCGACCTCCCCCAACCTGGGAAAACCTGGATCCCCAAAAAATGCCTGGAGTGTGTTTTCCTACTCCATCACACACAGATAGATATGTTCTGTTATCTTGAGTGTTCGAAGTTTTCCACAATTGTCAGCAGGGCATGGGTTCGAATAACACCAAAAGCTTTTTTTCGTTCTGTGTTAACCCAGGCCGGGCTGCAAGGGAAACATGGGGGTTGGGCTGGGGATCCAAGTAGCAGCGAGTGCCCCGAGATGGACTATGGAGGTAATTAGCGGACTTGGCCCTAAAAGGGAAAATCTTGGGACCCCAGGAATGAGTGTGCTGTGGGGCTTCACAATTCGCACCAAGCAATTCCGTGTTCTGGAATCCTGAGTGTTTGGAGGTTCCTCAACACATACAGCAGCGCGCTGGTTCTGATAAAATGATTTAGTTTGTAATCCCTGGGTGATTTCCTAACCCGGGCTGCATGGGAACCTGGGAGTAGGGCTGGAAATCGAAGAAAACTGAGTGCCTCCCCATGGGCTGTGGAGATACTTAGCCAACGTCTCCCAAACTGGTTAAACCTGCACCCCAGATACATGCATGTACTGTGTATTCCTACTCCATCTCACACACAAAAATGTGTTCTGTTACCCTGTGTATGGGGAGGTTTCTACAACTGTCAGCAGCGCCTGGGTTCTAATAGAAACTTTAGCTATATTTCCTGACTGTTTTCTCTGACTGGTTTGCAAGGGAAACTGGGGGATATGATGGATATCCAAGCAGGAGCAATTACTTCCCCATGGTCATTAATGGGAATAATCTGACCTCCCCCAACCTAGGAAAAGCTGTACCCCCTGAAACATGCGTGGAATTTTTACCATCTCAATGAAACACAAAAAAATTGTTCTGTTATCCTGCGTGTGCGGAGCTTCCTACAACGGTCTGCAGTGCCTTGGTTCCAATAGAACCACTAGCTTATAATATCTGAGTGTGTCCCAGGGTGGGCTGTGAGGGAAACTGGAGATTCGGTTGGAAACCCAATTAGCCAGGATTGCCCAGATATTGACTGTAGAGGTAATTAGCTGACTTCTCCCAGACAGAGAGAAACTGTGCCCCCAGCCATATTGTGGTGTTGGTCTCCATACCTCCACAAAGCAAAGTCATATTCCGGAATTTTGAGTGTGTGTTGTACTTCCAACAGTCAGCAGAGAGGGGGTTCTGATAGAATCACTAATATTGTCATACCTAGGTGTTTCCTTAGGCCGGGCTTCAAAGGAAAGCTGGGAGTTGGTCTGGAAAGCGAAGAAGTATAGAGTGCCTCCCCATTGGAAGCAGAGGAAATTATTCGACATCTCCCAACCTGGGAAAAGCTGTACCCCCAGAAACATTCCTGGATTGTGTTTTCCTACTCCGTCACACACAGAAAGGTATCTTCTGTTATCCTGAGTGTTCGAAGGTTTCCAAAATTATCAGCAGGGCATGGGTTCAAATAGAACCAATAGCTTCTTTTCCCTCTGTGTTAACACAGGCCGGGCTGAAAGGGAAACATGGGGGTTGGGCTGGAATTCCAAGTAGCAGCAGGTGCCAGAGAAAGACTGTAGAGCTAATTCGCGGACTTCTCCCTAACAGAGAAAAACTTGTGCCCCCATCCATGTTTGTGGATTGGGGATTCAAAACTTTTCCAAGCAAAGCCGTGTTTGGGAATCCTGTGTGTGTTGAAGTTCCTACAGCAGACTGCAGCACCTGGGTTCTGATAGAAACTTTAGCTACATTTCCTGATTGTTTCCTCAGGCTGGGTTGCCAAGGAAACTGGGGGATTGGCTGCAAAGTCAAGCAGGTTCGAGTACTTCCCCATGGGCTGTAGTTGGTTGTATCTGAACTCCCAAACCCTAGGAACACCAGTACACCCTGAAACATGCGTGGAGCTTTTACCATCTCAATGAGACACAAAAAAATTTTTCTGTTATCCTACGTGTGCGGAGGTTCCTACAACGGTCTGCAGTGCTTGAGTTCCAATAGAACCATTAACTTATTATTTCTGAGTGTTTTCCTGTGCGGGATGCTAGGGAAAGCTTGGGGTTTGGCTTGAAAGCCAAGTAGCAACGAGTGCCCAGAGATTGACTGTAGAGGTAATTAGCGGACTTCTCCCAGAGAGAGAGAAATGTGCCCCCAGGAATCTTGTGGTGTTGGTCTCCACACCTCCACCAAGCAAAGCCATGTTCCCCGAATTTTTAGTTTGTGTTGTACCTCCAAGAGGCAGCAGTGATGGGTTTCTCATAGAATCACTAATATTGTCATAACTAGGTGTTTTCTTAGGCCGGGCTGCAAGGGACATTTGGGAGTTTGTCTGGAAAACGTAGAATTATAGATTGCCTCCCCATTGGCAGTGGAGGTAATTAGGCGACATCTCCAAACCTGGGAACAGCTGTAACAACAGAAATATGCCTGGAGTGAATTTTCCTACACCATCACACACACAAAGATGTGTTCTGATATCCTGAGTGTGGGGAGGATTCTACAAATATCAGCAGTGCCTGGGTTCTAATAGCACCAGTATTTCCTATTCCGTGAGTGTTTACACACGCCTAGTGGCGAGGTAAAGCTGTGGGTTTGGCTGTATTTCGTAGCAGCATTGAGATACTCCCCATGAGAATTTGAGGTAATTTTCCGACGTCCCACAGCCTTGGAACACCTGTGCCCCCTGAAATATGCGTGTATTTTGTTTACCCATCTCCATCAGACACACAAAGATTTCTTCTGTTTTCCCAGATGTGGGAAGGAGCCTACAACTGTAGTTAGCTAATGGGTTCCCATAAAACCAGTAGCATATAATCCCTGAGTGTTTTCCCAGGCCGGGCTGAGAGGGAAACCTGGGGTTTGGGCTGGAAAGCCAAGCATGAGCGAGTGCCTCCCCATGGGCTTTGGTGGGAATTATCCGAACTCCCACTATCTAGCAACACCTTAACCCCTGATACACGCGAGGAGTATTTTTACGAAACTTCAATGGACACACAAAGAAGTGTTCTGTTTTCCTGGGTGTGCGGAGTATCCTACAATGTTCTGCAGCACCTGGGTTCCAATAGAACCACTGGGTTATTATCCCTGATTGTTTTCCCAGGCCGGCCTGCGAGGGAATGCTGCACTTGTGCTGGAAAGCCATGTAGCAGTGAGTGACCCGAGATGGACTGTGGAAGTAATTAGGGGACATCTCCCTAACAGGGAAAAATCTGTGCCCCAGCCATCTCTGTGGTGTGGGTCTCCAAAGCTACCCCCAAGTATAGCCGTGATCCAGAATCCTAAGGGTCTGGAATTTCCTAAAAAAGACAGCAGCATCATAGCTCTGATAAAATCACATAGACTGTCATCCCTGGGTAAAATCCTAGACCGTGATGCAAGTGAAAGTTGGGAGTTGGGCTTGAAAACGAAGAAGTCAATGCATCCCCATGGGCAGTGAAGGAATCTAGCCGATATCTCCCAACCTGGGAAAAACTGGATCCCCAAAAAATGCCTGGAGTGTGTTTTAATACTCCATCAAACACAGATAGATGTGCGCTGTTATCATGAGTGTTCGTAGTTTTCCACAATTGTCAGAAGCGCATGTGTTCTAACAGAACCAGTAGATTCTTTTCCCTGTGTGTTTTCCCAGGCCGGGCTGCAAGGGAATCCTGGGGTTTGGGATGGAAATCCAAGTAGAAGCGAGTGCCCCACGATGGTCTGTAGAGGTAATTAGCGGACTTCTACCTAACAGGGAAAAACTTGTGCCCTCAGACATATGTGTGGAGTGGGGCTTCACAATTCTCCAAAGCAAAGACGTTTTTGTTAATCCTGTGTGTGTGGAGGTTCCTCCAACAGACAGCAGCACCTTGGTTCTGATAGAATTATTTAGTTTGTCATCCCTGGGTGTTTTCCTAACCCGGGCTGCAAGGGAAACCTGGGAGTAGGGCTGGAAAACGAAGAAAAACAGAGTGCCTCCCCATGGGCTGTGGAGATACTTAGCCAACGTCTCACAGCCTGGTTAAACCTGCACCCCAGAAACATGCATGGACTCTGTTTTCCTACTCAATAACACACACAAAGAAGTGTTCTGTTAAACTGTGTATGGAGAAGTTTCTACAACTGTCAGCAGCGCCTGGGTTCTAATAGAAACTTTAGCTAAATTTCCTGACTGCTTTCTCTGGCTGGGTTGCAAGGGAAACTGGGGGATGGGATGGAAATCCAAGCAGGAGCGATTACCTCCCCTTGGGCATTAATGGGAATAATCTGACCACCCCCAACCTAGGAAAACCTGTACCCCCTGAAACATGCGTGGAGTTTTTCGAATCTCAATCAGACACAAAACAAGTGTTCTGTTATCCTGCGTGTGCGGAGCTTCCTAAAATGGTCTGCAGTGCCTGGGTTCCAATAGAACCACTAGCTTATAATCTCTGAGTGTTTTCTTGGGCGGGCTGCGTGGGAAAATGGGGGTTCGGCTGGAAAGTCAAGTAGTCAGGATTGCCCAGAAATTGACTGTAAATGTAAATAGCGGAATTCTCCCAAACAGAGAGTAACTGTGCCCTCAGGCATCTTGTGGTGTTTGTCTCCATACCTCCAACAAGCAAAGCCATTTTCCGGAAATTTGAGTGTGTGTTGTACCTCCAACAGGCAGCAGAGCGGGATTTCTCATAGAATCAATAATATTGTCATCCATAGGTGTTTCCTTAGGCCGGGCTTCAAAGAAATTCTGGGAGTTGTTCTGGAAAGTGAAGAAGTATAGAGTGCCTCCCCATTGCAATTGGAGGTAATTAGGCGACATCTCCAAACCTGGGAACAGCTGTAACACCAGAAAAATGCCTGTAGTGTATTTACCTACACCATCACACACACAAAAATTTGTTCTGCTATCGTGAGTTTGCAGAGTATTCTACAAATTTCAGCAGCGGCTTGGTTATAGTAGGACCATTATTTTGTTTTCCATGAGTTTTTTCACAGGCCTGGCTGCCAGGTATATCTGTGGGCTTGGCTGTAATTCGTAGCAGCAGCGAGTTAGTACGCATGAGAATTTGAGGTAATTTTCCGACGTCCCACAGCCTTCGAAACCGTACGCACCCTGATAAATGCTTGGAGTTTGTTTACCCATCTCCATCAGACACACAAATATTTCTTCTTTTATCCTAGTTGTGGGAAGATTCCTACAACGGTAGGTAGAGCCTGGGTTCCGTTACAACCAATAACATATTTTCTCTGTGTGCTTTCCTAGGCCAGTCTGCGTGGGAAAGCTTGGGTTTGGGCTTTAAATACAAGTAGCAGCGAATGCCCCGAGATGGACTATGGAGGTAATTAGCGGAGTTAGCCCTAAAAGGGAAAATCTTGGGCCCCAGCAATGAGTGTGCTGTGGGGCTTCACAATTCGCAACAAGCCAATCAGTGTTCCGGAATCCTGAGAGTTTGGAGGTTCCTCCAACATACAGCAGGACCCTGGTTCTGATAGAGTGATTTAGTTTGTCATCCCTGGGTGTTTTCCATGGTCGGGCTGCAAGGGAATGCTAGGATTAGGGCTGGATATCGAAGAAGAAGAGAGTTCTTCCCCAAGGGCAGTGGAGGTAATTAGCCAACAATTCCCAACCTGCGAACACCTGAACCCAAGAGACATGCCTTACAGAGTTTTTCTTCTCCATCACACACACAATGCTGTGTTCTGTTTTCCTTAGTGTAGGGAGGTTTCTAAAACTGTCAGGAGCGCCTTAGTTCTTATAGAAACTGTAGCTTATTTTCCCTGAGGGTTTTCACAGGCCGGGATGCGAGGGAATGCTGGGGGTTGGGCTGGAATCCAAGCAACTGCAAGGGAAACCCAATGGACAGTGGATGTAATTATCCGAACTCCCACAACCTAGGAACGCCTATACAAACTGAAACATGCGTGGATTTAGTTTACCTATCTAAATCAGACACTCAAATTATTGTTCTGTTATTCTGAGTGTGGGGATGTTCCTACAATTGTCTGCAGCACCTGGGATCCAATAGAAACCTAGCTTATTATCAATGAGTGTTTTAAAAGGCCAGGCTGTGAATGTAAACTGGCGGATAGACTGAAAATCTAAGAAGCAGCGAGTGCCCAAAAATGCACTGTGGAAGTAATTAGCAGACTTCTCCCTAACAGGGACAAATCTGTGACCCCATTCATTTGCGTGGATTGGGGTTCCACAACTCCCCACACTCAAAGACGTGTTCCAGAATCCTGAAGGTTTGGAGGTTCCTCCAACAGACAGCAACGCCGTGGTTCTGATAGAATCATTTATATGTCATCCATGGGTGTTTCACTTGTCCGGGCTGCAAGGGAAAACTGAGAGTTGGGCTTGAAAACGAAGAAGAAGACAGTGTCACCGCATGGGCACTGAAGGAATCTAGCCGACATCTCCCAACCTGGGAAATCATGGATCCCCATAAAAATGCCTGGAATGTGTTTTCCTACTCCATCACACACAGAAAGATATGTTATGTTATCCTGAGTATTCAAAGGTTTCCACAATTGTCAGCAGGGCATGGGTTCGAATAGCACCAATAGCTTCTTTTCCCTCTGTTTTACACCGGGCCGGGATGCATGGGAAACATGGGGGTTGGGCTGGAATTCCAAGTAGCAGATGATGCCCGAGATGGACAGTGGAGCTAATTAGCGGACTTCTCCCTAACAGGGAAAAACTTGAGCCCCAGGAATGTGTGTATATTGGGGCTTCAAAATTCTTCCAAGCAAAGCCGTGTTTGGGAATCCTGTGTGTGTGGAGGTTCCTCAAACAGACAGCAGCGCCTGGGTTCTGATAGAATCAATTAGTTTGTCATCCCTGGGTGTTTTCCACAGTCGGGCTTCAAGGGAATGCTAGGATTAGGGCTGGATATCGAAGAAGAAGAGAGTGCTTCCCCATGGGTATTGGAGGTAATTAGAAAACATTTCCCATCCTGCGAACACCTGCAACCCAGAGACATGCCTTACAGTGTTTTCCTACTCCATCACACACACAAAGCTGTGCTCTGTTTTCCTTAGTGTAGGGAGTTTTCTACAACTGTCAGGAGCGCCTTAGTTCTAATAGAAACTGTAGCATCTTTTCCCTGAGTGTTTTCACAGGACGGGATGCGAGGGAACGTTGGGGGTTGGGCTGGAATCCAAGCAACTGCAAGGGACTCACCATGGACAGTGGATGTAAATATCTGAACTCCCACAACCTAGGAACTCCTATACAAACTGAAACATGCGTGGATTTAGTTTACCCATGTAAATCAGACATTCAAACTATTGTTCTGTTATTCTGAGTGTGGGGAGGTTCCTACAATTGTCTGCAGCACCTGGGTTCCAATAGAAACCTAGCTTATTATCAATGAGTGTTTTACAAAGATGGGCTGAGTTTGAAAACAGGGGGATAGACTGAAAATCTAAGAAGCAGCGAGTGCCCCAAGATGCACTGTGGAGGCAATTAGTGGACATCCCCCTAACAGGGACAAATCTGTGACCCCATCCATCTGCGTGGATTTGGGTTCCACAACTCCCCACACTCAAAGGCGTGTTCCAGAATCCTGAAGCTTTGGAGGATCCTCCAACAGACCGCAACGCCGGGGTTCTGATAGAATCACTTATTTGTCATCCAAGGGTGTTTCACTTGTCCGGGCTGCAAGGGAAAGCTGGGAGTTGAGCTTGAAAATGTAGAAGAAGACAGTGCCACCCCATGGGCACTGAAGAAACTAGCCGACATCTCCCAACCTCGGAAAACCTGGAACCCCAGAAAAATGCCTGGAATGTGTTTTCCTACTCCATCACACACAGAAAGATATGTTCTGTTATCCTGAGTGTTCGAAGGTTTTTACAATTGTCAGCAGGGCATGCGTTCTAATAACACCAATAGCTTCTTTTCCTTCTGTGTAACCCCAGGCCCGGCTTCAAGTGAAAAATGGGGGTTGGGCTGGGAATCCAAGTAGCAGCGAGTGCCCCGAGATGGACTATGGAGGTAATTGGTGGACTTGGCCCTAAAAGGGAATATCTTGGGCCCCAGGATTGAGTGTGCCGTGAGGCTTCACAATTCGCAACAAGCAAATCCGTGTTCCGGAATCCTAAGTGTTTGGAGGTTCCTCCACACTTATAGCAGAGCACTGGTTCTGATAGAATGATTTAGTTTGTCATCCCTGGGTGTTTTCCTAACCCGGGCTGCAAGGGAAAGCTGGGAGAAGGGCTGGAAAATGAAGAAAAACAGAGTGCCTCCCCATTGACTCTGGAGATAATTAGCCAACGTCTCACAACCTGCTTAAACCTGCACCCCAGAAACATGCATGGAGTGTGTTTTCCTACTACATAACACACAAAAAGAAGTGTTCTGTTACCCTGTGTATTGGGAGGTTTCTACAACTGTCAACAGCGCCTGGGTTCTAATTAAAAACTAAGCTACATTTTCTGAGTGTTCTCTCAGGCTGGGATGCAAGGGAAACTGGGGATGGGCTGGAAAGCCAAGCAGGAGCGATTTACTCCCCATGGGCAGTAGTGGGAATTATCTGACCTCTCACAGCATAGAAATACCTGTACCCCCTGAAACATGCGTGGAGGTTTTACCATCTCAATCAGACACAAAAATATGTTCTGTTATCCTGCGTGTGCGGTGGTTCCTACAATGGTCTGCAGTGCCTGTGTTCAATTAGAACCACTAGAATATTTCTTCTGACTGTCTTCCAGGGCGGGCTGCGAGGGAAACTTGCGGGTTAGGCTGGAAAGCCAAGTAGAAACAAGTGCCTAGAGATTGACTGTAGAGGTAATAGGCTTACTTCTCATAAACAGGGAATTCCTGTGATCCCAGTCATCTGTGTGGTGTGAGACTCCACACCTCCACCAAGCAAAGCCGTGTTCCGGAATTTTGAGTGTGTTGGGAACCTCCTACCGACAGCAGAGACGGGGTTCTGATAGAATAACTAATATTGTCATAACTAGGTGTTTTCTTAGGCCGGTCTGCAAGGGATATGTGGGAGTTGGTCTGGAAAGCGAAGAAGTAAAGAGTGCCTCCCCATTGGCAGTGGAGGTATTTAGGCGGCATCTCCAAACCTGGGAAAAGCTGTACCCCCAGAAACATGCCTGGAGTGTATTTTCCTAAACCATCATACACACAAAGATGTGTTCCGCTATCCTGAGTGTGGGGAGGTTTCTACAGCTGTGAACAGCACCTGGGATATAATAGCACCAGTATTTTCTTTTCCGTGATTGTTTTCACAGGCCTGGCTGTGAGGTAAAGCTGTGGGTTGGGCTGAAATTCGTAGAAGCAGAAAGTTACACCCCATGAAAATTTGAGGTGTTTTTCCGACGTCCCACAGCCTTGGAACACCTGTGCCCCCAAAACATGCGTGGAGTTTGTTTACCCATCTCCATCAGACCCACAAAGAATTTTTCTGTTATCCTAAATTTGGGATGTTTCCTACAATGATAGGTAGGGCCTGGGTTCCAATAAAACCAATAGCATAGTATCCATGAGTGTTTAACAGGCCGGGATGTGAGGGAAATCTGGGGGTTGTTATGGAAAGCCAAATAGCAGTGAGTGCCCCTAGATGGAATATGGATGTAAATAGCAGACTTCTCCCTAACAGGGAAAATCATGTGCCCCCAACACTGAGTGTGCATTGGGGCTTCACCACTCCCCCCAACAAAGCCGTCTTCTGTAATCATGAGTGTTTGGAGGTTCCTCCAACAAACAGCAGCTCCATGGTTCTGACAGAATGTCTTAGATTTTTAATCCCTGGGTGTTTTCCACGGTCGGGCTGCAAGGGAATGCTAGGTTTAGGGCTGGAAATCGAAGTGAAGAGAGTGCTTCCCCATGGGCAGTGGAGGAAATTAGCCAACATCTCCCATCCTGGGAACAACTGAACCCTAGAAACATGCCTTTAGTGTATTTTCCTACTCCATCACACACACAAAGGAGTATTCTGTTTTCCTTAGTATGTTGAGGTTTCTACAACTGTCAGGATCGCCTGGGTTCTAATAGAACTTGTAGCTTTCCTTCCCTGAGTGTTTTCCGAGACCGGGCTGAGAGTGAAATCTGGGGAATTGGCTGAAAAACCAAGAAGCATCGAGTGACCCTAGATGCACTGTGGTGGTAATTAAATGTCTTCTCAATAACAGGGAAATACTTGTGCCCCCAGCCATGTGTGTGGAGTGGGGCTTCACAACTCCCCAATCAAAGCCGGTTTTGGGAATCCTGTGTGTGTGGAGGTTACTGCAACAGACAGCAGCGCCGGGGTTCTGATAGAATTACTTAGTTTGTCATCCCTGGGTGTTTTCCTAACCCGTGCAGCAAGGGGATGCTGGGAATAGGGCTGGAAAACGAAGAAAATCAGAGTGCCTCAACATGGACAGTGGAGGTAATTAGCCAACATCTCACACCCTGGGATCACCTGCACCCCAGAAACATGCCTTTTGTGTGTTTTCCTACTCCATCACACACACAAAGTAGTGTTATCTTTTTCTTAGTTTGGGGAGGTTTCTACAACTTTCAGGAGCAACTTTGTTCTAACAGAACCTGTAGCTTTTATTCCCTGAGTTTTTCCCAGGCCGGGCTGCGAGGAAATGCTGGGGGTAGGGCTGGAAATCCAAGCAACTGCAAGGGCCACCCCATGGACTGTGGAAGTAATTATACGAATTTCCACAACCTAAGAAACCTGTACCACCTGAAACATGCGTGGAGTTAGTTTACCAAACTCTATCAGACACTCAAAAAATTGTTCTGGTTCCCTGAGTGTGGGAAGGTTCCTACAACTGTCTGCAGCACCTGGGTTCCTATAGAAACCTAGCTTACTTTCCCTGAGTGTTTTCAAAGGCCGGGCTGCGAGTGAATTCTGGGGGATTGGCTGAAAAGCCAATAAGCATCGAGTGACCCTAGACGCACTGTGGAGGTAATTAGCGGACTTCTCCCTAAGAGGGACAAATCTGTGACCCCATCCTTCTGCGTGGATTGGGGCTCCACAACTCCCAACATGCTATGCCTTGTTCCAGAATCCTGAGGGTTTGGAGGATCCTCCAACAGACAGCAACGCCTGGGTACTGAGAGAATCATTTATTTTTCATCCCTGGGTGTTTCACTAGTCCGGGCTACAAGGGAAAGCTGGGAGTTGGGCTTGAAAACGAAGAAGAAGACAGTGACTCCCAATGAGCAGCAAAGGAAACTAGCTGACATTTCCCAACCTGGGAAAACCTGGATCCCCAGAAAAATGCCTGGCGTGTGTTTTCCTACTCCATCACACACAGAAAGATGTGTTCAGTTATCTTGAGTGCTCGAAGGTTTCCAGAATTGTCAGCAGCGCATGGGTTCTAATAGCACCACTAGTTTCTTTTCCCTTTGTGTTAACCCAGGCCGGGCTGCAAGGGAAACCTGGGGGTTGGGCTGGAAATCCAAGTAGCAGGGAGTGCCCCGAGATGGACTGTTCAGCTAAATAGCGGACTTCCCCCTAACAGGGAAAAACTTGTGCCCCCAGCCTTGAGTGTGGTGTGGGGATCATAACTCACACAAGCAAAGCCATGTTTGGGAATCCTGTGAGTTTGGAGGTCCCTCCAACAGACAGCAGCGCCAGGGTTCTGATAGAATCAATTAGTCTGCCATCCCTGGGTGTTTCCTAATCCGGGCTGCAAGGGAAAGCTGGGAGTAGGGCTGGAAAACCAAGAAAAACAGAGTGCCTCCCCATGGACTCTGGAGATAATTAGCCAACGTCTCCCAACCTGGTTAAACCTGCACCCCAGATACATGCATGGAGTGTGTTTTCCTACTACATAACACACAAAAAGAAGTGTTCTGTTACCCTGTGTATCGGGAGGATTCTACAACTGTCAGCAGCGCCTGGGTTCTAATTAAAAATTAAGCTACATTTTCTGAGTGTTCTCTCAGGCCGGTTTGCAAGGGAAACTGGGGATGGGCTGGAAAGCCAAGCAGGAGCGATTTCCTCCCCATGGGCTGTAGTGGGAAGTATCTGACCTCCCACAACCTAGGAACACCTGTACCCCCTGAAACATGCGTGGAGGTTTTACCATCTCAATCAGACTCAAAAATATATTCTGTTATCCTGCGTGTGCGGTGGTGCCTACAGCGGTCTGCAGTGCCTGTGTTCCATTAGAACCACTAGCTTATTTCTTCTGAGTGTCTGCCAGGGCGGGCTGCGTGGGAAACTGGGGTTTCGGCTGGAAAGCCAAGTAGAAACAAGTGCCTAGAGATTGACTGTAGAGGTAAATAGCGGACTTCTCATAAACAGGGAATTCCTGTGCCCCCAGGCATCTGTGAGGTGTGGGGCTCCACACCTCCCCCAAGGAAAGCCGTGTTCCGGAATTTTGAGTGTGTTGGTTACCTCCAAACGACAGCAGCGACGGTGTTCTGATTGAATCACTAATATTGTCATATCTAGGTGTTATCTTAGGCCGGGATGCAAGGGATATTTGGGAGTTGGTCTGGAAAGCAAAGAAGTAGAGGGTGCCTCCCCATTGGCAGTGGAGGTAATTAGGCGACATCTCCAAACCTGGGAAAAGCTGTACCCCCAGATACATGCCTGGAGTGTGTTTTTCTAAACCATCATACACACAAAGATGTGTTCCGCTATCCTGACTGTGGGGAGGTTTAAACAAATGTGAATAGCGGCTGGGATATAATAGCACCAGTATTTTCTTTTCCATGATTGTTTTCACAGGCCTGGTTGCGAGGTAAAGATGTGGGTTGGGCTGAAATTCGTAGAAGTTGCATGTTACTCCCCATGAAATTGTGAGGTATTTTTCCGGCGTCCCACAACCTTGGAACACCTGTGCCCCCCAAAACATGCGTGGAGTTTGTTTACACAACTCCATCCGACCCAGAAAGATTTCTTCTGTTATCCTAGGTGTGGGATGTTTCCTACAATGTTAGGTAGCGCCTGGGTTCCAATACAACCAATAGCATTTTATCCCTGAGTTTTTACCCAGGTCGGGCTGTGAGGGAAAGCTGGGGGTTTTTATGGAAAGCCAAGTAGCAGCGAGTGCCCCTAGATGGACTGTGGATGTAATTAGCAGACTTCTCCCTAACAGGGAAAATCATGTGCCCCCAGCAGTGAGTGTGTTGTGGGGCTTCAACACTCCCCCCAACAAAGCCGTGTTCCGGAATCGTGAGTGTTTGGAGGTACCTCCAACAGACCGCACCGCCCTGGTTCTGAAAGAATGTCTTAGATTTTTAATCCCTGGTTGATTTCCACGCTCGGGATGCAAGGGAATGCTAGGTTTAGGGCTGGAAATCGAAGTGAAGAGAGTGCTTCCCCATGGGCAGTGGAGGTAATTAGCCAACATCTCCCATCCTGGGAACACCTTCACCCTAGAAACATGCCTTTAGTGTGTTTTCCTACTCCATCACACACACAAAGGAGTATTCTGTTTTCCTTAGTATGTTGAGGTTTCTACAACTGTCAGGATCGCCTGGGTTCTAATAGAACTTGTAGCTTTCCTTTCCTGAGTGTTTTCCGAGACCAGGTAGAGAGTGAAAACTGAGGAATTGGCTGAAAAGCCAAGAAGCATCGAGTGCCCCAAGATGCACTGTGTAGGTAATTAACTGACTTCTCAATAACAGGGAAATACTTGTGCCCCCAGCCATGTGTGTGGAGTGGGGCTTCACATCTCCCCAATCAAAGCCGTGTTTGGGAATCCTGTGTGTGTGGAGGTTCCTGCAACAGACAGCAGCGCCGGTGTTCTGATAGAATTACTTAGTTTGTCATAACTGGGTGTCTTCCTAACCCGTGCAGCAAGGGATGCTGGGAGTAGGGCTGGAAAACGAAGAAAATCAGAGTGGCTCCCCATGGGCAGTGGAAGTAATTAGCCAAAATCTCCCTTCCTGGGAACACCTGCACGCCAGAAACATGCCTTTAGTGTGTTTTCCTACTCCATCACACACACAAAAAGTCTTCTCTTTTCCTTAGCGTGGGGAGGTTTCTACAACTTTCAGGATCAACTTTGTTCTAACAGAACCTGTAGCTTTTATTCCCTGAGTTTTTCCCAGGCCGGGCTGCGAGGAAACGCTAGGGGTACGGCTGGAAATACAAGCAAGTACAAGTGCCTCCCCATGGACTGTGGAGGGAATTATACGAAATTCCACAACCTAAGAACGCCTGAACCACCTGAAACATGCGTGGAGTAAGTTTACACATCTGTATCATACACTCAACGAATTGTACTGTTATCCTGAGTTTGGGAAGGTTCCTGCAACTGTCTGCAGCACCTGGGTTCCTATAGAACCCTAGCTTACTTGCCCGGAGTGTTTTCAAATGCCGAGCTGCGAGTGAATTCTGATGGATTGGCTGAAAAGCCAAGAAGCAGCGAGTGCCCCAAGACGCACTGTGTAGGTAATTAGCGGACTTCTCCCTAACAGGGACAAATCTGTTACCCCATCCTTCTGCGTGGATTGGGGCTCCACAACTCCCAACATGCAAAGACTTGTTCCAGAATCCTGAGGGTTTGTAGGATCCTCCATCGGACAGCAATGCCGGAGTACGAATAGAATCACTTATTTTTCATCACTGTGTGTTTCACATGTCCGGGCTACAAGGGAAATCAGGGAGTTGGGCTTGAAAATGAAGAAGAAGACAGTGACTCCCCATGAGCATTGAAGGAAACTAGCCGACATCCACCAACCTGGGAAAAACTGGATCCCCAGAAAAATGCCTGGAGTGTGTTTTACTACTCCATCACACACAGAAAGATGTGCTTTGTTATTCTGAGTGTTCGAAGGTTTCCACAATTGTCAGCAGCGCATGTGTTCTAATCTCACCAGTAGATTCTTTTCCATGTCTGTTTCCCCAGGCCGGGCTGCAAGGGAAAACTTCGGGTTGGAATGGAAATCCAAATAGCAGCGAGTGCCCCACGATGGTCTGTAAAGGTAATTAGCGGACTTCTACCTAACAGGGAAAAACTTGTGCCCTCAGCCATGTGTGTGTTGTGGGGCTTCACAATTCCCCCAAGCAAAGACGTGTTTGTTAATCCTGAGTGTTTGGAGGTTCCTCCAACATACAGCAGCGCCCTGGTTCTGATAGAATAAATTAGTTTCTCATCCCTGGGTGTTTTCGACGGTCGGGCTGCAAGGGAATGCTAGGAATAGGGCTGGATATCGAAGAAGAAGAGAGTGCTTCCCCATGGGCATTGGAGATACTTAACCAACATTTCCCATCCTGCGAAAACCTACACCCCAGAGACATGCCTTACAGTGTTGATCTACTCCATCACACACACAATGCTGTGTTCTGTTTTCCTTAGTGTAGGGAGGTTTCTACAACTGTCAGGAGCGCCTTAGTTGTTTAGAATCTGTAGCTTTTTTCCCTGAGTGTTTTCACAGGCCGGGATTGGAGGGAACGCTGGGGGTTGTGTTGGAATCCAAGCAAATGCAAGGGATTCCCCATGGACTGTGGATGTAAATATCCGAACTCCCACAACCTAGGAACGCCTATAAATCCTGAAACATGCGTGGATTTAGTTTACCCATCTAAATCAGACACTCAAAGTATTGTTCTGTTATTCTGAGAGTGGGGAGGTTCCTACAATTGTCTGCAGCACCTGGGTTCCAATAGAAACCTAGCTTATTATCACTGAGTGTTTTACAAGGCCGGTCTGCGTGTGAATACTGGGGGATAGACTGAAAATCTAAGAAGATTCGAGTGCCCCAATATGCACTGTGGAGGTAATTAGTGGACTTCTCCCTAACAGGGACAAACTGTTACCCCATCCATCTGCGTGGATTGGGGTCCACAGCTCCCCACACTCAAAGACGTGTTCCAGAATCCTGAAGTTTTGGAGGTTCCTCCAACAGACAGCAAAGCCGGGGTTCTGATAGAATCACTTATTTGTCATCTATGGGTGTTTCACTTGTCCGGGCTGCAAGGGAAACTGGGAGTTGGGCTTGAAAACGAAGAAGAATACAGTGCCACCCCATGGGCACTGAAGGAATCTAGCTGACATCTCCAAACCTGGGAAAACCTGGATCCCCAAAAATTGCCTGGAGTGTGTTTTCCTACTCCATCACACACAGAAAAATGTGTTCTGTTATCTTGAGTGTTCGAAGGTTTCCACACTTTTCAGCAGGGCATGGGTTCGAATAGCACCACTAGCTACTTTTTCCTGTTTTAACCCAGGCCGGGCTGCAAGGGAAACTTGGGGGTTGGGCTGGAATTCCAAGTAGCAGAATTTGCCCGAGATGGACTGTAGAGCTAATTAGCGGAATTCTCCCTAACAGGGAAAAACTTGTGCCCCCAGCCATGTGTGTTGATTGGTGCTTCAAAACCCTTCCAAGCAAAGCCGTGTTTGGGAATCCTGTGTGTGTGGAAGTTCCTGCAACAGACTGTAGCACTGGGGTTCTGATAGAAATTTTAGCTACATTTCCTGACATTTTTCTCAGGCAGGGTTGCATAGGAAACTGGTGGATCGGCAGGAAAGCCAAGCAGGACTGACTACTTCCCCATGGGCTGTAGTGGGATGTATCTGACCTCACACAACCTAGGAACACCAGTACACCCTTAAACATGCGTGGAGCTTTTACCATCTCAATGAGACACAAAAACATTTTTATGTTATCCTGCATGTGCGGAGGTTCCTAAAACGGTTTGCAGTGCTTGTGTTCAAATAGAACCATTAACTTATTATTTCTGAGTGTTTTCCAAGGCGGGCTGCGAGGGAAAGCTGGGGGTTCGGCTGGAAAGAAAACTAGCAACGAGTGCCCAGAGATTGACTGTAGAGTTAATTAGCGGACTTCTCCCAAACAGAGAGATACTGTGCCCCCAGGCATCTTGTGGTGTTGGTCTCCACACCTCCCACAAGCAAATCTTTTCTCCGGAATTTTGAGTCTGTGATGTACCTCCAAAAGTCAGCAGCGCCCATTTTCTCATAGAATCACTAATATTGTCATCCCTAGGTGTTTTTTTGCCGGGCTGTAGGGTAAATTTGGGAGATGGTCTTCAAAGCGAAGAAGTATAGATTGCCTCCCCATTGGCAGTGGAGTTAATTAGGCGATATCTCCAAACCTGGGAACAGCTATACCCCCAGAAATATGCCTGTAGTTTATTTTTCTACACCATCACACACACAAAGATGTGTTCTGCTATCCTGAGTGTGGGGAGGATTCTACAAATATCACCAGCGCCTGGGTTCTAATAGCACCAGTATTTCCTTTTCCGTGAGTGTTTTAACACGCCTAGCTGCGAGGTAAAGCTGTGGGTTTGGCTGTATTTCGTAGCAGCAGTGAGATATTCCCCATGAGAATTTGAGGTAATTTTCCGACGTCCCACAGCCTAGGAACACCTGTGCCCCCTGAAATATGCGTGGAGTTTGTTTACCCATCTCCATCAGACACACAAATGTTTCTTCTTTTATCCTAGTTGTGGGAAGTTTCCTACAACGGTAGGTACAGACTGGGTTCCATTACAACCAATAACATAATATCCCTGTGTGTTTTCCCAGGCCGGGCTGCTTGGGAAAGCTTGGGTTTGGGCTGGAAATCCAATTAGCAGCGATTGCCCCGAGATGGACTATGGAGGTAATAAGCGGACTTGGCCCTAAAAGGGAAAATCTTGGGCATCAGCAATGAGTGTGCTGTGGGGCTTCACAATTCGCACCAAGCAAATCCGTGTTCCGGAATCCTGAGAGTTTGGAGGTTACTCCAACATACAGCAGCGCCCTGGTTCTGATAGAATGATATAGTTTGTCATCCCTGGGTGTTTTCCAAGGTCTGGGTGCAAGGGAATGCTAGGATTAGGGCTGGATATCGAAGAAGAAGAGAGTGCTTCCCCATGGGCAGTGGAGGTAATTAGCCAACATTTCCCATCCTGCGAACACCTGCACCCGAGAGACATGCCTTTCTGTGTTTTCCTACTCCATCACACACACAAATTTGTGTTCTGTTTTCCTTAGTATAGGGAGGTTTCTACAACTGTCAGGAGCGAATTAGTTCTAATGGAAACTGTAGCTTCTTTTCCCTGACTGTTTTCACAGGCCAGGATGCGAGGGAATGCTGGGGGTTGGGCTGGAATCCAAGCAACTGCAAGGGACTCCCCATGGACAGTGGATGTAAATATCCGACCTCCCACAACCTAGGAACTCCTATACAAACTGAAACATGCGTGGATTTAGTTTACCCATCTAAATCAGACACTCAATTTATTGTTATGTTATTCTGAGGGTGGGGAGTTTCCTACAATTGTCTGCAGCACCTGGGTTCCAATAGAAACCTAGCTTATTATCACTGAGTGTTTTACAAGGCCGGGCTGTGATTGAAAATTTGGGGATAGACTGAAAATCTAAGAAGCAGCGATTGCCCCAAGATTCACTGTGGAGGTAATTAGCAGAATTCTCCCTAACAGGGACAAGTCTGTGACCCCATCCATCTGCGTGAATTGGGGTTCCAAAACTCCCCAGACTCAAAGACGTGTTCCAGAATCCTGAAGGTTTGGAGGTTCCTCCAACAGACAGCAATGCCGGGGTTCTGATAGAAACAATTATTTGTCATCCATGGGTATTTCATTGTCCGGGCTGCAAGGGAAACCTGGGAGTTGGGCTTCAAAATGAAGAAGAAGAAAGTGCCACACCATGGGCCCTGAAGGAATCAAGGTGACATTTCCCAACCTGGGAAAACCTGGATGCCCAGAAAAATGCCTGGAGTGTGTTTTCCTACTACATCACACAAAGAAATATTTGTTCTGTTATCCTGAGTGTTCGAAGGTTTCCACAATTGTCAGCAGGGCACGGGTTTGAATAGCACCAATAGCTTCTTTCCCTCTGTTACCCCTGGCCGGGCTGCAAGTGATACATGGGGGTTGGGCTGGAAATCCAAGTAGCAGCGAGAGCCCCGAGATGGACTATGGAGGTACTTAACGGACTTGGCCCTAAAAGGGAAAATCTTAGGCCCCAGCAATGAGTGTGCTTTGGGGCATCACAATTCGCACCAAGCAAATCCTTTTTCCAGAATCCTGAGTGTTTGGAGATTCCTCCAACATACAGCAGCGCCCTGATTCTGATAGAATGATTTAGTTTGTCATTCCTGGGTGTTTTCCTAACCCGGGCTGCAAGTGAAATTGGGAGTAAGGCTGGAAATCGAAGATAACAGAGTGCCTCGCCATGGGTTGTGGAGATACTTAGCCAACGTCTCCAAAACTGGTTACACCTGCACCCCAGGTACATGCATGTACTGTGTATTCCTACTCCATCTCACACACAAAGAAGTGATCTGTTACCCTGTGTATGGGGAGGTTTCTACAATTGTCAGCAGCTCCTGGGTTCTAATAGAAACTAAAGCTATATTTCCTGACTCATTTCTCTGAACTGTGTAGCAAGGGATACTTGGGGATGGGATGGAAATCCAAGCAGGAGCGATTACCTCCCCATGGGCATTAATGGGAATAATCTGACCTCCCCCAACCTAGGAAAACCTGTACCCCCTGAAACATGCGTGGAATTTTTACCATCTCAATCAGACATAAAAAAAGTGTTGTGTTATCCTGCGTGTGCAGAGCTTCCTACAACGGTCTGCAGTGCTTGGGTTCCAAAAGAACCACTAGCTTATAATCTCTGAGTGGGTTCCAGGGCGGGCTGCGAGGGAAACTGGGGGTTCGGCTGGAAATCCAATTAGCCAGGATTGCCCAGATATTGACTTTAGAGGTAATTAGCGGACTTCACCCAGACAGAGAGAAACTGTGCCCCCAGGCACATTGTGGTGTTGGTCTCCATACCTCCACCAAGCAAAGACATGTTCCGGAATTTTGAGTGTGTGTTGTACCTCCAACAGTCAGCAGAGAGGGTATTCTGATAGAATCGCTAATATTGTCATCCCTAGGTGTTTCCTTAGGCCGGGATTCAAAGGAAAGCTGGGAGTTGGTCTGGAAAGCGAAGAAGTATAGAGTGCCTCCCCATTGGAAGCGGAGGTAATTAGGCGACATCTCCCATCCTGGGAAAAGCTGTACCCTCAGAAACATGCCTGGAGTGTGTTTTCCTAACTCCGTCACACACAGAAAGATATGTTCTGTTATCCTGAGTGTTCGAATGTTTCCACAATTGTCAGCAGGGCATGGGTTCAAACAGCACCAATTGCTTCTTTTCGCTCTGTGTTAACCCAGGCCGGGCTGCAAGGGAAACATTGGTGTTGGGCTGGAATTCCAAGTAGCAGCGGGTGCCCGAGAAGGACTGTAGAGGTAACTCGCGGACTTCTCCCTAACAGGGAAATACTTGAGCCCCCAGACATGTTTGTGGATTGGGGCTTCAAAACTCTCCCAAGCAAAGCCGTGTTTCGGAATCCTGTGTGTGTTGAAGTTCCTACAACAAACTGCAGCACGGGGGTTCTGATAGAAATTTTAGTTACATTTCCTAATCCTTTTCTCAGGCTGGGTTGCAAAGGAAACTGGGGGATGGGCTGGAAAGCCAAGCAGGTGCGAGTATTTCCCCATGGGCTGTAGTGGGATGTATCTGACCTCCCACAACCTAGGAACACCAGTACACCCTGAAACATGCGTGGAGCTTTTACCATCTCAATGAGACACAAAAAACGTTTTCTGTTATCCTGCGTGTTCGGAGGTTCCTACAACGGTCTGCAGTGCTTGAGTTCCAATAGAACCATTAACTTTTATCTCTGAGTGTTTTCCAGGGCGGACTGCTAGGGAAAGCTTGGGGTTCGGCTTGAAAGCCAAGTAGCAACGAGTGCCCAGAGATTGACTGTAGAGGTAATTAGCGGACTTCACCCAGAGAGAGAGAAATGTGCCCCCAGGAATCTTGTGGTGTTGGTCTCCAAACCTCCACCAAGCAAAAACATGTTCCAGAATTTTGAGTTTGTGTTGTACCTCCAACAGGCAGCTGCGATGGGTTTCTCATAGAATCACTAATATTGTCATCCCTAGGTGTTTTCTTAGGCCGGGCTGTAAGGGAAATTTGGGAGATGGTCTGGAAAGCGAAGAAGTATAGATTGCCTCCCCATTGGCAGTGGAGGTAATTAGGCGACATCTCCAATCCTGGGAAGAGCTGTACCCTCAGAAATATGCCTGGAGTGTATTTTTCTACACCATCACACACACAAAGATGTGTTCTGCTCTCCTGAGTGTGGGGAGGATTCTACAAATATCAGCAGTGCCTGGGTTCTAATAGCACCAGTATTTTCTTTCCGTGACTATTTTCACACGCCTAGCTACGAGTTAAAACTGTGGGATTGGCTGAATTTCGTAGCAACAATGAGATATTCCCCATGAGAATTTGAGGTAATTTTCCGACGTCCCACAGCCTTGGAACAACTGTGCCACCTGAAACATGCGTGGAGTTTGTTTACCCATCTCCATCAGACACACAAAGATTACTTCTGTTATCCCACATGTGGGAAGTAGAATAAAACGGAAGGTAGCGACTGGGTTCCAATACAACCTATAGCATATAATCCCTGAGTGTTTTCCCAGGCCGGGCTGAGAGGAAATGCTGGGGGTTGGGCTGGAAAGACAAGCAGGAGCGAGTGCCTCCCCTTGGGCATTGGAGGGAATTACCCGAACTCCCACTATGTAGCAGCACCTTAACCCCTGAAACACGCGTGGAGTTTTTTTACGAAACTTCATGAGACACAAAAAGAATTGTTCTAATTTTTTGTGTGTGGGGAGTATCGTACAATGTTCTGCAGCACCTGGGTTCCAATAGAACCACTGGCATATTATCCCTGATTGTTTTTCCAGGCCAGCCTGCGAGGGAATGCTGCGCTTGCGCTGGAAAGCCATGTAGCAGCGAGTGACCCGAGATGGAATGTGGAGGTATTTAGCGGACATCTCCCTAACAGGGAAAAACCTGTGCCCCCAGCCATCTCTGTGGTGTTGGTCTCCAAAGCTACCCCCAAACATAGACGTGATTCAGAATCCTAAGTTTATGGAAGTTCTTAAAAAATACAGCAGCATCTTTGCTCTGATAAAATCACTTAGATTGTCATCACTGGGTATAATCATACAACGGGATGCAAGGGAAATTTGGGAGTTGGGCTTGAAAACGAAGAAGAAGTCAATGCATCAACATGGGCAGTGAAGCAATCTAGCCGACATCTCCCAACCTGGGAAAAACTGGATCCCCAGAAAAATGCCTGGAGTGTGTTTTACTCCTCCATCACACACATAAAGTTATGTTTTGTTATCCTGAGTGTTCGAAGGTTCCACAATTGTCAGCAGGGCATGGGTTCGAATAGCACCAACAGCTTCTTTTCCCTATGTGTTACCCCAGGCCGGGCTGCATGGGAATCATGTGGGTTGGGCTGGAATAACAAGTAGCAGCGGGTGCCCGAGATCGACTGTGGAGCTAATTAGCGTACTTCTCCGTAACAGGGAAAAACTTGAGCCCCAGCCATGTGTGTGGATTGGGGCTTCAAAATTCTTTCAAGCAAAGCAGTATTTGGGAATCCTGTGTGTGTGGAGGCTCCTCCAACAGACAGCAGCGCCGGGGTTCTGATAGAATCACTTAGTATGTCATCCCTAGGAGTTTTCCTAACCCGGGCTGCAAGGGAAAGCTTTGAGTAGGGCTGGAAAACTAAAAAACAGAGTGACTCCCCATGGGCTGTGGAGATACTTAGCTAACGTCTCACAGCCTGTTTACTCCTGCACCCCAGATACATCATGGTGTGTGTATTCCTACTGCATCACACTCACAAAAAAGTGTTATGTTACACTGTGTATGGGGAGGTTTAAACAAGTGTCAGCATCGCCTGGGTTCTGATAGAAATTTTAGCTAAATTTCCTGACTGCTTTCTCTGACTGGGTTGCAAGGGAAACCAGGGGATGGGATGGAATTCCAAGCAGGAGCGATTACCTCCACATGGGCATTAATGGGAATATTCTGACCTCCCCCAGCCTAGGAAAACCTGTAACCCCTGAAACATGCGTGCAGTTTTTAACATCTCAATCAGACACAAAATAGTGTTCTGTTATCCTACGTGTGCGGAGCTTCCTACAAGAGTCTGCAGTGCCATTGTTCCAATAGAACCACTAGCTTATAATCTCTGAGTGTTTTTAGGGCGGGCTGCGAGGGAAACTGGGGGTTCGCCGGGAAAGCCAAGTAGAAAGGAATGCCCAGAGATTGACTGTAGAGTTAATTAGCGGACATCTCCCAGACAGAGAGGAACTGTGCCCACAGGCATCTTGTGGTGGTAGTCTCCATACCTCCAGCAATCAAAGCCATGTTCCGGAATTTTGAGTGTGTGTTGTACCTCCAACACGCAGCAGAGCGGGGGTTCTGATAGAATCGCTAATATTGTCATCCCTAGGTTTTTTCTTAGGCCGGGCTTCAAAGGAAAGCTGGGAGTTGGTCTGGAAAGCGAAGAAGTATAGAGTGCCTCCCCATTGCAAGTGGAGGTAATTTGGCGACATCTCTAAACCTGGGAACAGCTGTTACCCCAGAAAAATGCCTGGAGTGTATTTTCCTACACCATCCCACACACAAAAATTTGTTCTGCTATCCTGAGTGTGGGGAGGATTCTACAACTTTCAGCAGCGCCTGGGTCCTAGTAGCACCAGTATTTAGTTTTCCATGAGTTTTTCCACAGGCCTGGCGGCCAGGTAAAGCTGTGGGATTGGCTGTAATTCGTAGCAGCAGCGAGTTACTCCCCATGAGAATTTGAGGTAAATTTCCGACGTCCCACAGCCTTGGAACACCTAAGACCCCTGATAATTGCTTGGAGATTCTTTACACATCACCATCAGACACACAAATATTTCTTCTTTTATCCTAGTTGTGGGAAGGTTCCTACAACGTTAGGTAGAGACTGGGTTCCATTACAACCAATAACATATATTCCCTGTGTGTTTTCCCAGGCAGGGATTCAAGGGAATGCTTGGGTTTGGGCTGGAAATCCAAGTAACAGCGTGTGCCCCGAGATGGACTATGGAGGTAATTAGCGGAATTGGCCCTAAAAGGGAAAATCTTGGGCCCCAGGAATGAGTGTGCTGTGGGGCTTCACAATTCGCACCAAGCAAATCCCTGTTCCGGAATCCTGAGGGTTTGGAGGTTCCTCCATCATATAGCAGCACACTGGTTCTGATAGAATGATTTAGTTTGTCATCCCTGGGTGTTTTCCTAACCCGGGCTGCAAGGTAAAGCTGGGAGTAGGACTGGAAAATGAAGAAAACTGAATGCCTCCCCATGGGCTGTGGAAATTCTTAGCCAACGCCTCAAATCCTGGTTACACCTACACCCCAGATACATGCATGGAATGTGTATTCCTACTCCATCACACACTGAAAGAAGTGTTCTGTTACCCTGTGAATGGGGAGGTTTCTACAACTGTCAGCAGCGCCTGGGTTCTAATAGAAATTTAGCTAAATTTCCTGACTGTTTTCTCTGACTGGGTTGCAAGGGAAACTGGGGGATGGGATGGAAATTCAAGCAGGAGCGATTACCTCCCCATTGGCATTAATGGGATTAATCTGACCTCCCCCAAATTTGGAAAACCTGTACCCCCTATAACATGCGTGGAGTTTTTACAATCTCAATCAGACACAAAAAAAGTGTTTTGTTATCCTGCGTGTGCGGAGCTTCCTACAACGGTCTGCAGTGCCTGGGTCCAATAGAACCACTAGCTTATAATTTCTGAGTGTTTTCCATGGCGGGCTGGGTTGGAAACTGGGTGTTCGTCTGGAAAGCCAAGTAGCCATGAATGCCCAGATATTGACTGTAAAGCTAATTAGCGGACTTCTCCCAGACAGTGAGAAACTGTGCCCCCAGGCATCCTGTGGTGTTGGTTTCCACACCTCCACGAAGCAAAGTCATGTTCCGGAATTTTCAGTGTGTGTTGTACCTCCAAAAGACAGCAGAGCGTGGGTTCTGATAGAATCAATAATATTGTCATCCCTAGGTGTTTTCTTAGGCCGGGCTTCAAACGAAAGCTGGGAGTTGGTCTGGAAATCGAAGAAGTATAGAGTGCCTCCCCATTGGAAGTGGAGGTAATTAGGTGACATCTCCAAACCTGGGAAAAGCTGTACCCCCATAAACATTCCTGGAGTGTATTTTATTACACCATAACACACAAAAACTTGTTCTGCTATCCTGAGTTTTTGGAGGATTCTACAAATTTCAGCAGTGCCTGTGTTCTAGTAGAACCAGTATTTAGGTTCCTGTGAGTATTTTCACAGGCCTGACTGCGAGGTAAAGCCGTGGTCTTGGCTGTAATTCGTAGCAGCAGCGAGTTACTCCCCATGAGAATTTGAGGAAATTTTTCGAAGTCCCACAGCCTTGGAACACCTAAGCCCCCTGATACATGCTTGGAGTTTGTTTACTCATCACCATCAGACACACAAATGTTTCTTCTATTATCCAAATTGTGGGAAGTTTCCTACAACGGTAGGTAGAGACTGGGTTACATTGCAACCAATAACATATTTTCCCTGTGTGTTTTCTCAGGCCGGGCTGTGAGGGAATTCTTGGGTTTGGGCTGGAAATCCAAGTAGCAGCGAGTGCCCCAAGATGGACTATGGAGGTAATTAGCCTACTTGGCCCTAAAAGGGAAAATCTTGGGCCCCAAAAATGAGTGTGCTCTGGGGCTTCAAAATTCTTCCAAGCAAATACGTGTTCTGGAATCCTGAGAGTTTGGAGATACCTCCAACATACAGCAGCGCCCTGGTTCTGATAGAATGATTTAGTTTGTCATCCCTGGGTGTTTTCCACGGTCGGGCTGCAAGGGAATGCTTGGATTAATGCTGGATTTCGAAGAAGAAGAGAGTGCTTCCCCAAGGGCAGTTGAGGTACTTAGCCAACATTTCCCATCCTGCGAACACCTGCACCCCAGAGACATGCCTTACTGTGTTTTCCTTCTCCATCACACACACAAAGATGTGTTCTGTTTTCCTTACTGTAGGGAGGTTTCTACAACTGTCAGGAGCGCCTTAGTTCTTATAGAAACTGTAGCTTATTTCTCTGTGTGTTATCACAGACCGGGATGCGACGGTACGCTGGGGATTGGGCTGGAATCCAAGCAACTGCAAGGGACTCCCAATGGACAGTGGATGTAAATATCCGACCTCCCAAAACCTAGGAACGCCTATACAACCTGAAACATGCGTGGATTTAGTTTACCCATATAAATCAGTCACTCAAAATATTGTTATGTTATTCTGAGTGTGGGGAGGTTCCTAAAATTGTCTGCAGCACCTGGGTTCCAATAGAAATCTAGCTTATTATCACTGAGTGTTAAAAAAGGCCGGGCTGTGAGGGAAAACTGGGGGATAGACTGTAAATCTAAGAAGCAGCGATTGCCTCAAGATGCACTGTGGAGGTAATTAGCAGACTTCTCCCTAACAGGGACAAATCTGTGACCCCATCCATCTGGGTGGATTGGGGTTCCACAACTCCCCACACTCAAAGACGTGTTCCAGAATCCTGAAGCTTTGGAGGATCCTCCAACAGACAGCAACGCCGTGGTTCTGATAGAATCACTTATTTGTCATCCATGGGTGTTTCACTTGTCCGGGCTGCAAGGGAAAGCTGGGAGTTGGTCTTGAAAACGTAGAAGAAGATAGTGCAACCACATGGGCACTGAAGGAATCTAGCCGACATCTCCCAACCTGGGAAAACCTGGATCCCCAGAAAAATGCCTGGAGTGTGTTTTCCCGCTCCTTCACACACAGAAAGGTATGTTCTGTTATCCTGAGTGTTCGAAGTTTTCCAAAATTTTCATCAGGGAATGGGTTCGAATAGAACCAATAGCTTCTTTTCCCTCCGTGATACCCCAGGCCGGGCTGCAAGGGAAACATGGGGTTTGGGATGGAATTCCAAGTAGCAGCGGTTGCCCGAGCTGGACTGTAGAGATAATTAGCGGACTTCTCTCTAACAGGGAATAACTAGAGCCCCCAGCCATGTGTGGGTTTGGGGCTTCAAAATTCTTCCAAACAAATCCGTGTTTGGGAATCCTGTGTGTGTGGAAGTTCCTCCAAATGACAGCAGTGCCGGGGTTCTGATAGATTCACTTAGTTTGTCATCCCTAGGTATTTTCCTAACCCGTTCTTCAAGGGAAAGCTGGGAGTAGGGCTGGAAAACGAAGAAAACAGAGTGCCTCCCCATGGGATATGGAGATACTTAGCCAATGTCTCCAAACCTCGTTACACCTGAACCATATATTCATGCACGGACTGTGTATTCCGACTCCATCAAATACACAAAGTAGTGTTCTGTTACCCTGTGTATGGGGAAGTTTCTACAATTGTCAGAAGCGCCTGGGTTCTAATAGAAAATTTAGCTAAATTTCCTGACTGCTTTCTCTGACTGGGTTGCAAGGGAAACTGGGAGATGGGATGGAAGTCCAAGAAGGAATGACTACTTCCCATGGGCTTTAATGGGAATAATCTGACCTCCCACATCCTAGGAAAACCTGTAAACCCTGAAACATGCGTGGAGTTTTTACCATCTCAATCAGACACTAAAAAAGTGTTCTCTTATCCTGCGTGTGCGGAGCTTCCTACAAAAGTCTGCAGTGCCTGGGTTCCAATAGAACCACTAGCTTATAATCTCTGAATGTTTTCCAGGGTGGGCTGCGAGGTAAACTGTGGGTTCTGCTGGAAAGCCATGTAACCATGATTGCATAGAGATTGACTGTAAAGGTAAATAGCGAACTTCTCCCAGACAGAGAGAAACTGTGCCCCCAGGCATCTTGTGGTGTTGGTCTCCACACCTCCACCAAGCAAAGCCATATTCCAGAATTTTGAGTGTGTGTTGTACCTCCAACAGTCAGCAGAGCGTGGGTTCTGATAGAATCACTAATATTGTCATCCCTAGGTGTTTTCTTAGGCCGGGATTCAAACGAATGCTGGGAGTTGGCCTGGAAAGTGAAGAAGTATAGAGTGCCTCCCTATTGGAATTGGAAGTAATTAGGCGACATCTTCAAACCTGGGAACAGCTGCACGCCCAGAAACATGCCTGGAGTGTATTTTCCTCCACCATCACACACAAAAAATTTGTTCTGCTATCCTGAGTGTGGGGAGGATTCTACAAATTTCAGCAGCACCTGGGTTCTAGTAGAACCAGTATTTAGTTTTCCCAGAGTGTTTTCACAGGCCTGGCTGCGAGGTAAAGCTCTGGTCTTGGCTTTAATTCGTAGAAGCAGCGAGTTACTTCCTATGAGAACTTGAGGTAATTTTCCGACGTCCCACAGCCTTGGAAAACCTAAGTCCACTGATACAAGATTGGAGATGGTTTGCACATCTCCATCAGACACACAAATATTTCTTCATTTATCCTAGTTGTAGGAAGTTTCCTACAAAAGTAGGTAGAGGCTGGGTTCCATTACAACCATTAACATATTTTCCCTGTGTGTTTTCCAAGGCCGTGCTGCAAGGGAAAGCTTGGGTTTGGGCTGGGAATCCAAGTAGCAGCGAGTGCCCCGAGATGGACTATGGAGCTAATTAGCGGACTTGGCCCTAAAAGGTAAAATCTTGGCCCCAGCAATGAGTGTGCTGTGGGGCTTCACAATTCGCAGCAAGCAAATCCGTTTTCCGGTATCCTGAGTGTTTGGAGGCTCCTCCATCTTACAGAAGCGCCCTGGTTCTGATAGAATGATTTAGTTTGTCATCCCTGGGTGTTTTCCACGGTCGGGCTGCAAGGGAATGCTAGGATTAGGGCTGGATATCGAAGAAAAAGAGAGTGCTTCCCCATGGGCAGTGGAGGTAATTAGCCAACATTTCCCATCCTGCGAACACCTGCACCCCAGAGATATGCCTTACTGTGTTTTCCTACTCCATCAAACACACAAAGCTGTGTTCTGTTTTCCTTAGTATAGGGAGGTTTCTAAAAATGTCAGGAGCGCCTTAGTTCTTATAGAAACTGTAGCTTACTTTCCCTGAGTGTTTTCACAGGCTGGGATGCGAGGGAATGCTGGTGGTTGGGCTGGAATCCAAGCAACTGCAAGGGACTCTCCATGGACAGTGGATGTAAATATGCGAACTCCCACAATCTAGGAACTCCTATACAAACTGAAACATGCGTGGATTTAGTTTACCCATCTAAATCAGACACTCAAATTATTGTTCTGTTATTCTGAGGGTGGGGAGTTCCCTACAATTGTCTGCAGCACCTGGGTTCCAATAGAAACCTAGCTTATTATCACTGAGTGTTTTACAAGGCCGGGATGTTTGTGAAAACTTGGGGATAGACTGAAAATCTAAGAAGCAGCGATTGCCCCAAGATTCACTGTGGAGATAATTAGCGGAATTCTCCCTAACAGGGATAAGTCTGTGACCCCATCCATCTGCGTGAATTGGGGTTCCAAAACTCCCCACACTCAAAGACGTGTTCCAGAATCCTGAAGGTTTGGAGGTTCCTCCAACAGACAGCAACGCCGGGGTTCTGATAGAATCACTTATTTGTCATCCATGGGTATTTCATTGTCCAGGCTGCAAGGGAAATATACGAGTTGAGCTTGAATATGAAGAAGAAGACAGTGCCACACCATGGGCACTGAAGGTATCAAGGTGACATTTCCCAACCTTGGGAAAACCTGGATCCCCAGGAAAATGCCTGTTGTGTGTTTTCCTACTCCATCACACACAGAAAGATATGTTCTGTTATACTGAGTGTTTGAAGGTTTCCACAATTGCCAGCAGGGCACGGGTTTGAATAGCACCAATAGCTTCTGTTCCCTCTGTTACCCCAGGAAGGGCTGCAAGGGAAACATGGGGGTTGGGCTGGAAATCCAAGTAGCAGCGAGAGCCCCGAAATGGACTATGGAGGTACTTAACAGACTTGGCCCTAAAAGGGAAAATCTTAGGCCCGAGCAATGAGTGTGCTTTGGGGCTTCACAATTCGCACAAAGCAAATCCTTGTTCCAGAATCCTGAGTGTTTGGAGGTTCCTCCAACATACAGCAGCGCCCTGGTTCTGATAGAATGATTTAGTTTGTCATTCCTGGGTGTTTTCCTAACCCAGGCTGCAAGGGAAAGCTGGGAGTAAAGCTGCAAATCCAAGAAAACAGAGTGCCTCGCCATGGGTTGTGGAGATACTTAGCCAACGTCTCCAAAACTGGTTACACCTGCACCCCAGGTACATGCATGTACTGTGTATTCCTACTCCATCTCACACACAAAGAAGTGATCTGTTACCCTGTGTATGGGGAGGTTTCTACAATTGTCAGCAGCTCCTGGGTTCTAATAGAAACTTAAGCTATATTTCCTGACTCATTTCTCTGAACTGGGTAGCAAGGGAAACTGGGGGATGGGATGGAAATCCAAGCAGGAGTGATTACCCCCCCATGGGCATTAATGGGAATAATCTGACCTCCCCCAACCTAGGAAAACCTGTACCCCCTTAAACATGCGTGGAATTTTTACCATCTCAATCAGACATAAAAAAAGTGTTGTGTTATCCTGCTTGTGCAGATCTTCGTACAACGGTCTGCAGCGCCAGGGTTCCAAAAGAACCACTAGCTTATAATCTCTGAGTGGGTTCCAGGGCGGGCTGCGAGGGAAACTGGTGGTTCGGCTGGAAATCCAATTAGCCAGGATTGCCCAGATATTGACTTTAGAGGTAATTAGCGGACTTCTTCCAGACAGAGAGAAACTGTGCCCCCAGGCATATTGTGGTGTTGGTCTCCATACCTCCACCAAGCAAAGACATGTTCCAGAATTTTGAGTGTGTGTTGTACCTCCAACAGTCAGCAGAGAGGGTATTCTGATAGAATCGCTAATATTGTCATCCCTAGGTGTTTCCTTAGGCCGGGATTCAAAGGAAAGCTGGGAGTTGGTCTGGAAAGCGAAGAAGTATAGAGTGCCTCCCCATTGGAAGCGGAGGTAATTAGGCGACATCTCCCATCCTGGTAAAAGCTGTACCCTCAGAAACATCCCTGGAATGTGTTTTCCTAACTCCGTCACAAATAGAAAGATATGTTCTGTTATCGTGAGTGTTCGAAACTTACCAAAATTGTCAGCAGGGCATGGGTTCAAACAGCACCAATTGCTTCTTTTCGCTCTGTGTTAACCCAGGCCGGGCTGCAAGGGAAACATTGGTGTTGGGCTGGAATTCCAAGTAGCAGCGGGTGCCCGAGAAGGACTGTAGAGCTAATTCGTGGACTTCACCCTAACAGGGAAATACTTGAGCCCCCAGACATGTTTGTGGATTGGGGCTTCAAAACTCTTCCCAGCAAAGCCGTGTTTGGGAAACCTGTGTGTGTTGAATTTCCTATAACAAACTGCAGCACGAGGGTTCTGATAGAAATATTAGCTACATTTAATAATACTTTTCTCAGACTGGGTTGCAAAGGAAACTGTTGGATGGGCTGGAAAGCCAAGCAATTGCGAGTACTACCCCATGGGCTGTAGTGGAATGTATCTGACCTCCCACAACCTAGGAACACCAGTACACCCTGAAACATGCGTGGAGCTTTTACCATCTCAATGAGACACAAAAAAATTTTTCTGTTATCCTGCGTGTTCGGAGGTTCCTACAACGGTCTGCAGTGCTTGAGTTCCAATAGAACCATTAACTTTTATCTCTGAGTGTTTTCCAGGGCGGGCTGCGAGGGAAAGCTTGGGGTTCGGCTTGAAAGCCAAGTAGCAACGAGTGCCCAGAGATTGACTGTAGAGGTAATAAGAGGACTTCACCCAGAGAGAGAGAAATGTGCCCCCAGGAATCTTGTGGTTTTGGTCTCAACACCTCCACCAAGCAAAGACATGTTCCAGATTTTTGAGTTTGTGTTGTACCTCCAACAGGCAGCTGCGATGGGTTTCTCATAGAATCACTAATATTGTCATCCCTAGGTGTTTTCTTAGGCCGGGCTGTAAGGGAAATTTGGGAGATGGTCTGGAAAGCGAAGAAGTTTAGATTGCCTCCCCATTGGCAGTGGAGGTAATTAGGCGACATCTCCAATCCTGGGAAGAGCTGTACCCTCAGAATTATGCCTGGAGTGTATTTTTATACACCATCACACACACAAAGATGTGTTCTGCTCTCCTGAGTGTGGGGAGGATTCTACAAATATCAGCAGCGCCTGGGTTCTAATAGCACCAGTATTTTCTTTTCCGTGACTGTTTTCACATGCCTAGCTGCGAGTTAAAACTGTGGGTTTGGCTGAATTTCGTAACAGCAGTGAGATACTCCCCATGAGAATTTGAGGTAATTTTCCGACGTCCCACAGCCTTGGAACACCTGTGCCACCTGAAACATGCGTGGAGTTTGTTTACCCATCTCCATCAGACACACAAAGTTTACTTCTGTTATCCCACATGTGGGAAGTAGAATAAAACGGAAGGTAGCGACTGGGTTCCAATACAACCAATAGCATATTATCCCTGAGTGTTTTCCCAGGCCGGTCTGAGAGGAAATGCTGGGGGTTTGGCTGGAAAGACAAGCAGGAGCGAGTGCCTCCCCTTGGGCATTGGAGGGAATTACCCGAACTCCCACTATGTAGCAGCACCTTAACCCCTGAAACACGCGTGGAGTTTTTTTACGAAACTTCATGAGACACAAAAAGAAGTGTTCTATTTTCCTCGGTGTGGGGAGTATCGTACAATGTTCTGCAGCACCTGGGTTCCAATAGAACCACTGGCTTATTATCCCTTATTTTTTCCCAGGTCAGCCAGCGAGGGAATGCTGCGCTTGCGCTGGATAGCCATGTAGCAGCGAGTGACCCGAGATGGAATGTGGAGGTAATTAGCGGACATCTCCCTAACACGGAAAAACCTGTGCCCCCAGCCATCTCTGTGGTGTTGGTCTCCAAAGCTACCCCCAAACATAGACGTGATCCAGAATCCTAAGTTTCTGGAAGTTCCTAAAGTATACAGCAGCATCGTAGCTCTGATAAATTCACTTAGATTGTCATCACTGGGTATAATCCTAGAACGGGATGCAAGGAAAATTTGGGAGTTGGGCTTGAAAACGAAGAAGAATTCAATGCATCAACATGGGCAGTGAAGTAATCTACCCGACATCTCCCAACCTGGGAAAAACTGGATCCCCAGAAAAATGCCTGGAGTGTGTTTTACTACTCCATCACACACATAAAGTTATGTTCTGTTATCCTGAGTGTTCGAAGGTTTCCACAATTGTCAGCAGGGCATGGGTTCGAATAGCACCAACAGCTTCTGTTCCCTATGTGTTACCCCGGGCCGGGCTGCATGGGAAACATGTGGGTTGGCCTGGAATTACAAGTAGCAGCGAGTGCCCGAGATCTACTGTGGAGCTAATTAGCGTACTTCTCCGTAACAGGGAAAAACTTGAGCCCCAGCCATGTGTGTGGATTGGGGCTTCAAAATTCTTTCAAGCAAAGCAGTATTTGGGAATCCTGTGTGTGTGGAGGCTCCTCCAACAGACAGCAGCGCCGGGGTTCTGATAGAATCACTTAGTATGTCATCCCTAGGTGTTTTCCTAACCCGGGCTGCAAGGGAAAGATTTGAGTAGGGCTGGAAAATGAAAAAACAGAGTGCCTCCCCATGGGCTGTGGAGATACTTAGCCAACGTCTCACAGCCTGGTTACTCCTGCACCCCAGATACATTATGGAGTGTGTATTCCTACTGCATCACACACACAAAGAAGTGTTATGTTACACTGTGTATGGGGAGGTTTCTACAAGTGTCAGCATCACCTGGGTTCTAATAGAAAATTTAGCTAAATTTCCAGACTGCTTTCTCTGACTGGGTTGCAAGGGAAACTAGGGGATTGGATGGAATTCCAAGCAGGAGCGATTACCTCCACATGGGCATTAATGGGAATATTCTGACCTCCCCCAGCCTAGGAAAACCTGTAACCCCTGAAACATGCGTGCAGTTTTTAACATCTCAATCAGACACAAAATAGTGTTCTGTTATCCTACGTGTGCGGAGCTTCCTACAAGAGTCTGCAGTGCCTGGGTTCCAATAGAACCACTAGCTTATAATCTCTGAGTGTTTTTCAGGGCTGGCTGTGAGGGAAACTGGGGGTTCGCCGGGAAAGCCAAGTACAATGGAATGCCCAGAGATTGACTGTAGAGTTAATTAGCGGACATCTCCCAGACAGAGAGGAACTGTGCCCCCAGGCATCTTGTGGTGTTGGTCTCCATACCTCCAGCAATCAAAGCCATGTTCCGGAATTTTGAGTGTGTGTTGTACCTCCAACACACAGCAGAGCGGGGGTTCTGATAGAATCACTAACATTGTCATCCCTAGGTTTTTTCTTAGGCCAGGCTTCAAAGGAAAGCTGGGAGTTGGTCTGGAAAGCGAAGAAGTATAGAGTGCCTCCACATTGGAAGTGGAGGTAGTTAGGCGTCATCTCTAAACCTGGGAACAGCTGTAACCCCAGAAAAATGCCTGGAGTGTATTTTCCTACACCATCCCACACACAAAAATTTGTTCTGCTATCCTGAGTCTGGGGAGGATTCTACAACTTTCAGCAGCGCCTGGGTCCTAGTAGCACCAGTATTTAGTTTTCCGTGAGTTTTTCCACAAGAATGGCTGCCAGGCAAAACTGTGGACTTGGCTGAAATTCGTAGCAGCAGCGAGTTAATCCCCATGAGAATTTGAGGTAAATTTCCGACGTCCCACAGCCTTGGAACACCTAAGCCCCCTGATAATTGCTTGGAGATTCTTTACCCATCTCCATCAGACACAAAAATATTTCTTCTTTTATCCTAGTTGTTGGAAGGTTCCTACAACTGTAGGTAGAGACTGGGTTCCATTACAACCAATAACATATATTCCCTGTGTGTTTTCCCAGGCAGGGCTTCGAGGGAATGCTTGGGTTTGGGCTGGAAATCCAAAGAGCAGCGTGTGTCCCGAGATGGACTATGGAGGTAATTAGCGGAATTGGCCCTAAAAGGGAAAATCTTGGGCCCAAGCAATGAGTGTGCTGTGGGGCTTCACAATTCGCACCAAGCAAATCCCTGTTCCGGAATCCTGAGGGTTTGGAGGTTCCTCCATCATATAGCAGCGCACTGGTTCTGATAGAATGATTTAGTTTGTCATCCCTGGGTGTTTTCCTAACCCGGGCTGCAAGGGAAAGCTGGGAGTAGGACTGGAAAATGAAGAAAACTGTGTGCCTCCCCATGGGCTGTGGAGATACTTAGCCAACGCCTCCTATCCTGGTTACACCTGCACCCCAGAAACATGCAAGCACACTGTTTTCCTACTCCATCACACACACAAAGAAGTGTTCTGTTACCTTTTGTATGGGGAGGATTCTACAACTGTCTGCACCGCCTGGGTTCTAATAGAAATTTTAGCTAAATTTCCTGAATGTTTCCTCTGACTGGGTTACAAGGGAAACTGGGGGATGGGATGGAAATCCAAGCAGGAGCGATTACCTCCCCATGGGCATTAATGGGAATAATCTGACCTCCCCCAACCTAAGAAAACCTGTATCCCCTAAAACATGCGTGGAGTTTTTAACATCTCAATCAGACACAAAAAATATGTTCGGTTATCCTGCGAGTGCAGAACTTCCTACAAAAGTTGCAGTGCCTGGGTTCCAATAGAACCACTAGCTTATAATCTCTGAGTGTTTTCCAGGGCGGGCTGCGAGGGAAACTGGGGGTTCGGCTGGAAAGCCATATAGCCAGATTGCCCAGAAATTGACTGTAGAGGTAATTAGCGGACTTCTCCCAGAGAGAGAGAAACTATGCCAGCAGGCATCTTGAGGTGTTGGTTTCCACACCTCCAACAAGCAAAGCCATGTTATGGAATTTTGAGTGCGTGTTGTACCTCCAAAAGGCAGCAGAGCGGGTGTTCTGATAGGATCATTAATATTGTAATCCCTAGGTGTATTCTTAGGCCGGGCTTCAAACGAAAGCTGGGAGTTGGTCTGGAAAGCGAAGAAGTATAGAGTGCCTCCACTTTGGAAGTGGAGGTAATTAGGCGACATCTCCAAACATGGGAACAGCTGTACCACCAGAAACATGCCTAGAGTGTATTTTCGTACATCATCACACACACAAAAATTTGTTCTGCTATCCTTAGTTTGGGGAGGATTCTACAAATTTCAGCAGCGCCTGGGTTCTAGTAGCACCAGTATTTTGTCTTCCGTGATTGTTTTCACAGGCCTGGCTGCGAGGTAAAGCTGTGGGCTTGGCTATAATTCGTAGCATCAGCAAGTTACTCCCCATGAGAGATTGAGGTAATTGTCTAAATTCCCACAGCCTTGGAACACCTAAGCCCACTGATACATGCTTGGAGTTTGTTTACCCATCTCCATCAGACACACAAATGTTTCTTCTTTTATCATAGTTGTGGGAAGTTTCCTACAACTGTAGATAAAGACTGGGTTCCGTTACAACCAATAACATATTTTCCATGTGTGCTTTCCCAGGCCGTTCTGCGAGGGAAAGCTTGGGTTTGGGCTGGAAATCCAAGTAGCAGCGAGTGCCTCGAGATGGACTATGGAGGTAATTAGCGGACTTGGCCCTAAAAGGGAAAATCTTGGGCGCAAGCAATGAGTTTGCTGTGGGGTTTCACAATACGCAACAAGCAAATCAGTGTTCCGGATTCCTGAGAGTTTGGAGGTTCCTCCAACATACAGCAGCACTCTGGTTCTGATAGAATGATTTAGTTTGTCATCCCTGGGTGTTTTCCACGGTCGGGCTGCAAGGGAATGCTAGGATTAATGCTGGATATCGAAGAAGAAGAGAGTGCTTCCCCATGGGCAGTGGAGGTAATTAGACAACATTTCCATTCCTGCGAACACCTGCACCCCAGAGACATGCCTTACTGTGTTTTCCTACTCCATCACACACACAAAACTGTGTTCTGTTTTCCTTAGTGTAGGGAGTTATCTACAAATGTCAGGAGCGCCTTACTTCTTATAGAAACTGTAGCTTTATTCCCTGAGTGTTTTCACAGACCGGGATGCGAAGGAACGCTGGGTGTTGGGCTGCAATCCAAGCAAATGCAAGGGAATCCCCATGGACAGTGGATGTAAATATCCGACCTCCCACCACCTAGGATCGCCTATACAACATGAAACATGCGTGGATTTTGTTTACCCATCTAAATCAGACACTCAAACTATTGTTCTATTATTCTGAGTGTGGGGATGTTCCTACAATTGTCTGCACCACCTGGGTTCCAATAGAAACCTAGCTTATTATCACTGAGTGTTTTACAAGGCCGGGCTGCGAGTGAAAACTGGGGGATAGACTGAAAATCTAAGAAACAGCAAGTGCCCCAAGATGCACTGTGGAGGTAATTAGCGGACTTCTCCCTAACAGGGACAAATCTGTGACCCCATCCATCTGCGTGGATTGGGGTTCCACAACTCCCCACACTTAAAGACGTGTTCCAGAATCCTGAAGTTCTGGAGGTTCCTCCAACAGACAGCAACGACGGGGTTCTGATAGAATCAATTATTTGTCATCCATGGGGATTTCTCTTTTCCGGGCTGCAAGGGAAAGCTGGGAGTTGGGCTTGAAAACGAAGAAGAATACAGTGCAACCCCATGGGCACTGAAGGAATCTAGCCGACATCTCCCTACCTGGGAAAACCTGGATCCCCTTAAAAATTCCTGGAGTGTGTTTTCCTACTCCATCACACACAGAAAGATATGTTCTGTTATCCTGAATGTTCGAAGGTTTCCAAAATTATCAGCAGGGCATGGGTTCGAATAGCACCAATAGCTTCTTTTCCTTCTGTGTTAACCCAGGCCGGGCTGCAAGGGAAACATGGGGGATGGGCTGGGGATCCAAGTAGCAGCGAGTGCCCCGAGATGGACTATACAGGTAATTAGCCGACTTGGCCCTAAAAGAGAAAAATTTGTGCCCCCATGCATATGGTGGGTTAGGGCTTCAAAACTATTCCAGGCAAAGCCATGTTTGGGAATCCTGTGTGTGTGGAATTTCCTACAACAGACTGCAGCACCGGGGTTCTGATAGAACATTTAGCTACATTTCCTGACTGTTTTCTCAGGCTGGGTTGCAAAGGAAACTGGGGGATGGGCTGGAAAGCCAAGCAGGAGCGAGTACATCCCCATGGGCTGTAGTGGGATATATCTGACCTCCCACAACCTAGGAACAACAGTACACAATGAAACATGCGTGGATCTTTTACCATCTCAATGAGACACAAAAAATTTTTCTCTTAACCTGCGTGTGCGGAGGTTCCTTCAACGGTCTGAAGTGCTTGTGTTCCAAAAGAATCATTAACTTATTATCTCTGAATGTTTTCCAGGGCGTGCTGCGAGGGATAGCTGAGGGTTCGGCTGAAAAGCCAAGTAGCAACAAGTGCCCAGAGATTGAATGTAGAGGTAATTAGCAGACTTCTCATAAACAAGGAAATTCTGTGACCCCAGTCATCTGTGTGGTGTGGTGATCCACACCTCCCCCAAGCCAATACTTGCTCTGGAAATTTGAGCCTGTGTTGTACCTCCAACGGACAGCAGCGCCGGGTTTGTGATAGAATCAAGTATATTGTCATCCCTAGGTGTTTTCTTAGGCCGGGCTTTAAGGGAAACTTGGGAGATGGTCTGCAAAGCGAAGAATTATAGATTGCCCCCCATTGGCAGTGGAGGTAATTAGGCGACATCTCCAAACCTAGGATCAGCTGAACACACAGGAATATGCCTGGAGTTTATTTTTCTACACCATCACACACACAAAGATGTGTTCTGCTATCCTGAGTGTGGGGAGGATTCTACAAATATCAGCAGCGCCTGGGTTCTAATAGCACCAGTATTTTCTTTTCTGTTAGTGTTTTTACACGCCTAGCTGCGAGGTAAAGCTGTGGGTTTGGCTGTAATTCGTAGCAGCAGCGAGATATGCCCCATGAGTATTTGAGATATTTTTCCGAAGTCCCATAACCTTGGAACAACTGTGCCCCCTGAAACATGCGTGCAGTTTGTTTACCCATCTCCATCAGACACACAAAGATTTCTGCTCTAATCCCAGTTGTGGGAAGGAGCCTACAACTTTAGGTAGCGACTGGGTTCCAATAAAACCAATAGCATATTATCCCTGAGTGTTTTCCCAGGCCTGGCTGAGAGGGAAAGCTGGGGGTTGGGCTGGAAAGCCAAGCAGGAGCGAGGGCCTCCCCATGGGCATTGGAGGTTATTACCGAACTCCCACTAACTTGGAACAACTTCACCCCCTGAAACACGCGTGGAGTTTGTTTACCAAACTGCATGAGACCCACAAAGAAGTGTTCTTTTTTCCTGTGTGTGGGGAGTATCCTACAATGTTCTGCAGCACCTGGGTTCCAATAGAACCACTGGCTTATTATCCCTGACTGTTTTCCCAGGCCGGCCTGCGAGGAAATGCTGCGCTTGCGTTGGGAAGCCATGTAGAAGCGAGTGACCCGAGATGGACTGTGGAGGTAATTAGCGGATATCTCCCTAAAAGGGAAAAACCTGTTCCCCCTTCCATCTCTGAGGTGTGGGTCTCCAAAGCTACCTCCAAGCATAGAAGTTATCCAGAATCCTAAGTGTCCGGAAGTTCCTAAAAAAGACAGCAGCCTCTTAGGTCTGATAAAATCACTTAGACTGTCATCCCTGGGTATAAACAAAGACCGGGCTGCAAGGGAAAGTTGGGAGTTGGGCTTGAAATCGAAGAAGTCAATGTATCCCCATGGGCAGTGAAGGAATCTAGCCGACATCTCCCAACCTGGGAAAACAGGATCCCCAGAAAAATGCCTGGAGTGTGTTTTACTACTCCATCACACACAGAAAGTTGTGTTCTGTTATCCTGAGTGTTCGAAGGTTTCCACAATTGTCAGCAGAGCATGTGTTCTAATAGCACCAGTAGAACATTTTCCCAGTGTGTTCCCCCAGGCCGGGCTGCAAGGGAAAGTTGTGGGTTGGGATGGAAATCCAAGTAGCAGCGAGTGCCCCACGATGGTCTGTAGAGGTAATTAGCAGACTTCTATCTAACAGGGAAAACTTGTGCCCTCAGTCATTTGTGTGGTGTGGGGCTTCACAATTCCCCCAAGCAAAGACGTGTTTGTTAATCCTGTGTGTGTGGAGGTTCCTCAAACAGACAGCAGCGCCGGGGTTCTGATAGAATCATTTAGTTTGTCATCCCTGGGTGTTTTCCTAACCCGGGCTGCAAGGGAAAGGTGGGAGTAGGGCTGGAAAATGAAGAAAAACAGAGTGACTCCCGATGGGCTGTGGAGATACTTAGCCAACGACTCACAACCTGGTTAAACCTGCACCCCAGAAATATGCATGGCGTGTGTTTTCCTACTCCATCACACACACAAAGAAGAGTTCTGTTACCCTGTGTATGGGGAGGTTTCTACCACTGTCAGCAGCGCCTGGGTTCTAATAGTAATTTTAGCTAAATTTCCCGACTGCTTTCTCTGACTGGGTTGCAAGGGAAACTGGGGGATGGGATGTAAATCCAAGCAGGAAAGATTACCTCACCATGGGCATTAATGGGAATAATCTGATCTCCCACATCCTAGGAAAACCTGTACCCCCTGACAAATGCATGGAATTTTTAACATCTCAATCAGACACAAAATAGTGTTCTGTTATCCTGCGTGTGCCGAGTTTCCTACAACGGTCTGCAGTGCCTGGGTTCAAATAGAACCACTAGCTTACAATCCCTGAGTGTTTTCCAGGGCGGGCTGCGAGGGAAACTGGGGTTCGGCTGGAAAGCCAAGTAGTCAGGAATGCCCAGCAATTGACTGTAGAGGTAATTAGCGGACTTCTCCCAGACAGAGAGATACTGTGCCCCCAGGCATCTTGTGGTGTTGGTCTCCACACCTCCACCAAGCAAAGACATGTTCCGGAATTTTGAGTGTGTGTTGTACCTCCAACAGGCAGCAGAGCGGAGTTTCTTATAGAATCACTAATATTGTCATCCCTAGGTTTTTTCTTAGGCCGGGCTTCAAAGGGAAGGTGGGAATTGGTCTGGAAAGCAAAGAAGTATAGAGTGCCTCCCCATTGGAATTGGAGTTAATTAGGCGACATCTCCAAACCTGGGAACAGCTGTTCCCCCAGAAACATGCCTGGAGTGTATTTTCTTACAACATCACACACACAAAAATTTGTTCCGCTATCCTGAGTGTGGGGAGGATTCTAAATCTTTCAGCAGCGCCTGGGTTCTAGTAGCACCAGTATTTTGTTTTCCGTGAGTGTTTTCACAGGAATGGCAGCGAGGTAACGCTGTGGGCTTGGCTGTAATTCGTAGCAGCAGCGAGTTACTCCCCATGAGATTTTGAGGTAATTTTCTGACGTCTCACATCCTTGGAGCACCTAAGCCCCCTTATAAATGCTTGGAGTTTTTTTACCCATCTCCATCAGACACACAAAAATTTCTTCTTTTATCCTAGTTGTGGGAAGTTTTCCTACAACTGTAGGTAGAGACTGGGTTCCATTACAACCAATAACATACTTTCCCTGTGTGTTTCCCAGGCCGGACTGCGAGGGAAAGCTTGGGTTTGTGCTGGAAATCCAAGTAGCAGCCAGTGCCCCGAGATGGACATTGGCGGTAATTAGCGGACTTGGCCTTAAAAGGGAAAATCTTCGGCCCCAGCAATGAGTGTGCTGTGGGGATCCACAATTCGCACCAAGCAAATCCGTGTTCCGGAATCCTGAGTGTTTGGGGGTTCCTCCAACATACAGCAGTGCCCTGGATCTGATAGAATGATTTAGTTTGTCATCCCTTGGTGTTTTCCAAGGTCGGGCTGCAAGGGAATGCTAGGATTAGGGCTGGATATTGAAGAAGAAGAGAGTGATTCCCCATGGGCAGTGGAGGTAATTAGCCAACATTTCCCATCCTGCGAACACCTGCACCCCAGAGACATGCCTTACTGTGTTTTCCTACTCCATCACACACACAAAGATTTGTTCTGTTTCCTTAGTGTAGGGAGGTTTCTACAACTGTCAGAAGCGCCTTAGTTCTTATAGAAACTGTAGCTTTTTTTCCCTGAGTGTTTTCACAGGCCGGGATGCGACGGAATGCTGGGTGTTGGGCTGGAATCCAAGCGACTGCAAGGGACTCCCCATGGACAGTGGATGTTAATATCCGACCTCCCAAAACCTAGGAACACCTATACAACCTCAAACATGCGTGGATTTAGTTTACCCATCTAAATCAGACACTCAAAATATTGTTCTGTTATTCTGAGTGTGAGGTGGTTCCTACAATTATCTGCAGCACCTGGGTTGCAAAAGAAACCTAGCTTATTATCACTGAGTGTTTTACAAGGCTGGGCTGCGAGTGAAAACTGGGGGATATACTGAAAATCTAAGAAGCAGCGAGCGCCCCAAGATGCACTGTGGAGGTTATTAGCGGACTTCTCCCTAAAAGGGACAAATCTGTGACCCCATCCATCTGCGTGGATTGGGGTTCCACAACTCCCCACACTCAAAGACGTGTTCCACAATCCTGAAGGTTTGGAGGTTCCTCCAACAGACAGCAACGCCGGGGTTCTGATAGAATGACTTATTTGTCATCCATGGGTGTTTCACTTTTCCTGGCTGCAAGGGAAAGCTGGGAGTTGGGCTTGAAAAAGAAGAAGAAGACAGTGCCACCCCATGGGCACTGAAGGAATCTAGCCGACATTTCCCAACCTGGGAAAACCTGGATCCCCAGAAAAATGCCTGGCGTGTGTTTTCCTACTCCATCACACACAGAAAGATATGTTCTGTTATCCTGAGTTTTCGAAGGTTTCCACAATTGTCAGCAGGGCATGGGTTCGAATAACACCAATAGCTTCTTTTCCTTCTGTGTTACCCCAGGCCGTGTTGCAAGGGAAACATGTGGGTTGGGCTGGGAATCCAAGTAGCAGCGGGTGCCCGAGATGAACTTTGGAGCTAATTAGCGGACTTCTCCCTAACAGGGAAAAACTTGAGGCCCAGAATTTTGTGTGGATAGGGGCTTCAAAATTCCCCTAAGCAAAGTCGTGTTTGGGAATCCTGTGTGTGTGGAGGTTCCTCCAAAAGACAGCAGCGCCGGGGTTCTGATAGAATCACTTAGTATGTCATCCCTGGGTGTCACACGGGCTGCAAGAGAAAGATGGGAATAGGGCTGGAAAACGAAGAATAACAGAGTGCCTCCCCATGGGCTGTGGAGATTCTTAGCCAACGTCTCACAGCCTGGTTACACCTGCACCCCAGAAACATGCATGGAGTGTTTATTCCTACTCAATCACACACACAAAGAAGTGTTCTGTTACCCTGTGTATGGGGAAGTTTCTACAACTGTCAGCAGCTTCTGGGTTCTAATAGAAATTTTAGCTAAATTTCCTGACTGCTTTCTCTGACTGGGTTGCAAGGGAAACTGGGGGATGGGATGGAAATCCAAGCAGAAGCGATTACCTCCCCATTTGCATTAATGGGAATAGTCTGACCTCCCCCAACCTAGGAAAACCTGTACCCCCTGAAACATGCGTGGAGTTTTTACCATCTCAATCATACACAAAATAAGTGTTCTGTTATCCTGCGTGTGCGGATCTTCCTACAAAGGTCTGCAGTGCCTGTGTTCCAATAGAACCACTAGCTTATAATCTCTTAGTGTTTTCCAGGGCGGGTTGCGAGGGAAACTGGGGGTTCTCCTGGAAATCCAATTAGCCAGGATTGCCCAGAGATTGACTGTAGTGGTAATTAGTGGACTTCTCCCAGACAGAGAGTAACTGTGCCCCCAGGCATCTTGTGGTGTTGGTCTCCATACCTCCACCAAGCAAAGACATGTTCCGGAATTTGAGTGTGTGTTGATCCTCCAAAAGGCAGCAGAGGGGGTTTCTGATAGAATCGCTAAAATTGTCATCCCTAGGTGTTTTCTTAGGCCGGGCTTCAAACGAAAGCTGGGATTTGGTCTGGAAAGCGAAGAAGTATAGAGTGCCTCCCCATTGGAAGTGGAGTTAATTAGGCGACATCTCCAAACCTGGGAACAGCTGTACCCCCAGAAACATGCCTGGAGTGTATTTTCCTACACCATCACACACACAAAAATTTGTTCTGCTATCCTGAGTGTGGGAAGATTCTACAACTTTCAGCAGCGCCTGGGTTTTAGAAGCACCAGTATTTTGTTTTCCGTGAGTGTTTTCACAGGCCTGGCTACGAGGTAAAGCTGTGGGATTCGCTGTAATTCGTAGCAGCAGCGAGTTAATCCACATGAGAATTTGAGGAAATTTTCCGACGTCCCACAGCCTTGGAACACCTAAGCCCCCTGATATATGCTTGGAGTTTGTTTACCCATTTCCATCAGACACACAAATGTTTCTTCTTTATCCTAGTGGTGGGAAGGTTCCTACAATGGTAGGTAGAGACTGGGTTCCATTACAACCAATAAAATATTTTCCCTGTGTGTTTTCCCAGGCCGGGCTGCGAGGGAAAGCTTGGGTTTGGGCTGGAAATCCAAGTAGCAGCGAATGCCCCGAGGTTGACTATGGAAATATTTAGCGGACTTGGCCCTAAAATGGAAAATCTTGGGCCCCAGCAATGAGTGTGCTGTGGGGTTCACAATTCACATCAAGCCAATCCGTGTTCCGTAATCCTGAGTGTTTGGAGGTTCTTCCAACATACAGCAGTGCCCTGGTTTCTGATAGAATTATTTAGTTTGTCATCCCTGGGTGTTTTCCACGGTCGGGCTTCAAGGGAATGCTAGGATTAGGGCTGGATATTGAAGAAGAAGAGAGTGCTTCCCCATGGGCAGTGGAGGTAATTAGCCAACATTTCCCATCCTGCGAACACCTGCACCCCAGAGACATGCCTTACAGTGTTTTCTTACTCCATCACACACACAAAGCTGTGTTCTGTTTTCCTTAGTGTAGGGAGGTTTCTACAACTGTCAGGAGCGCCTTAGTTCTTATAGAAACTGTAGCTTTTTTTCCCTGAGTCTTTTCACAGGCCGGGATGCGAGGGAATGCTGGGGGTTGGGCTGGAATCCAAGCAACTGCAAGGTACTCCCCATGGACATTGGATGCAAATATCCGAACTCCCACAACCTAGGAATGCCTATACAACCTGAAACATGCGTGGATTTAGTTTACCCATCTAAATCAGACACTCAAAATTTTGTTCGGTTATTCTGAGTGTGGGGAGTTTCCTATAATTGTCTGCAGCACCTGGGTTCATATAGAAACCTAGCTTATTATCATTGAGTGTTTTACAAGGCCGGGCAGCGAATGAAAACTGGGGCATAGACTGAAAGTCTAAGAAGCAGCGAGTGCCCCAAGATGCACTGTGGAGGTTATTAGCGGACTTCTCCCTAACAGGGACAAATCTTTGTCCCCATCCATCTGCGTGGACTGGTGTTCCACAACTCCCCACACTCAAAGATGTGTTCCAGAATCGTGAAATTTTGGAGGTTCCTCCAAAAGACAGCTACGCCATTTTTCTGATAGAATCACTTATTTGTCATCCATGAGTGTTTCACTTTTCTGGGCTGCAAGGGTAAGCTGGGAGTTGGGCTTGAAAATGAAGAAGAAGACAGTGCCACCCCATGGGCACAGAAGTAATCTAGCCCACATCTCCCAACCTGGGAAAACCTGGATCCCCAGAAAAATGCCTGCAGTGTGTTTTCCTACTCCATCACACACAGAAAGATATGTTCTGTTATCCTGTGTGTTCGAAGGTTTCCACAATTGTGAGCAGGGCATGGGTTCGAATATCACCAATAGCTTCTTTTCCCTATGTGTTAACCCAGGCCGGGCTGCAAGGGACACCTGGGGGTTGTGCTGGAAATCTAAGTAGCAGCGATTTCCTGGAGATGGACTATGGAGTTAATTACCCGACTTGGACCTAAAAGGGAAAAACTTTTGCCCCCAGGCATGTGTGTGAATTGGAGGTTCAAAATTCTTCCAAGCAAAGCCGTGTTTGGGAATCCTGTGTGTGTGGAAGTTCCTACAACCGACTGCAGCACCGGGGTTCTGATAGAAACTTTAGCTTCATTTCCTGATTGTTTTCTCAGGCTGGGTTGCAAAGGAAACTGGGGGATGGGCTAGAAAGCCAAGAAGGTGCGAGTACTTCCCATGGGCTGTAGTGGGATGTATCTGACCTCCCACAACCTAGGAACAACAGTACAACCTGAAACTTGCGTGGAGTTTGTTTACCCATCTCCATCAGACACACAAAGATTTCTGCTCTAATCCCAGTTGTGGGAAGTTTTCCTACAACTCTAGGTAGCGACTGGGTTCCAATAAAACCAATAGCATATTATCCCTGAGTGTTTTCCCAGGCCTGGCTGAGAGGGAAAGCTGGGGGTTGGGCTGGAAAGCCAAGCAGGAGCGAGTGCCTCCCCATGGGCATTGGAGGTTATTACCGAAATCCCACTAACTTGGAACAACTTCACCCCCTGAAACACGCGTGGAGTTTGTTTACCAAACTGCATGAGATCCACAAAGAAGTGTTCTTTTTTCCTGTGTGTGGGGAGTATCCTACAATGTTCTGCAGCACCTGGGTTCCAATAGAACCACTGGCTTATTATCCCTGACTGTTTTCCCAGGCCGGCCTACGAGGAAATGCTGTGCTTGCGTTGGAAAGCCATGTAGAATCGAGTGACCCGAGATGGACTGTGGAGGTAAATAGCGGACATCTCCCTAAAAGGGAAAAACCTGTGCCCCCTACCATCTCTGTGGTGTGGGTCTCCAAAGCTACCTCCAAGCATAGAAGTTATCCAGAATCCTAAGTGTCTGGAAGTTCCTAAAAAAGACAGCAGCCTCTTAGGTCTGATAAAATCACTTAGACTGTCATCCCTGGGTATAATCCAAGACCGGGCTGCAAGGGAAAGTTGGGAGTTGGGCTTGAAATCGAAGAAGTCAATGTATCCCCATGGGCAGTGAAGGAATCTAGCCGACATCTCCCAACCTGGGAAAACTGGATCCCCAGAAAATTGCCTGGAGTGTGTTTTACTACTCCATCACACACAGAAAGTTGTGTTCTGTTATCCTGACTGTTCGAAGGTTTCCATAATTGTCAGCAGAGCATGTGTTCTAATAGCACCAGTAGAACCTTTTCCCTGTGTGTTTCCCAAGGCCGGGCTGCAAGGGAAAGTTGTGGGTTGGGATGGAAATCCAAGTAGCAGCGAGTGCCCCACGATGGTCTGTAGAGGTAATTAGCGGACTTCTACCTAACAGGGAAAACTTGTGCCCTCAGTCATGTGTGTGGTGTGGGGCTTCAAAATTCCCCCAAGCAAAGACGTGTTTGTTAATCCTGTGTGTGTGGAGGTTCCTCAAACAGACAGCAGCACCGGGGTTCTGATAGAATCATTTAGTTTGTCATCCCTGGGTGTTTTCCTAACCCGGGCTGCAAGGGAAAGGTGGGAGTAGGGCTGGAAAATGAAGAAAAACAGAGTGACTCCCGATGGGCTGTGGAGATAATTAGCCAACGACTCACAACCTGGTTAAACCTGCACCCCAGAAATATGCATGGCGTGTGTTTTCCTACTCCATCACACACACAAAGAAGAGTTCTGTTACCCTGTGTATGGGGAGGTTTCTACCACTGTCAGCAGCGCCTGGGTTCTAATAGTAATTTTAGCTAAATTTCCTGACTGCTTTCTCTGACTGGGTTGCAAGGGAAACTGGGGGATGGGATGTAAATCCAAGCAGGAAAGATTACCTCACAATGGGAATTAATGGGAATAATCTGATCTCCCACATCCTAGGAAAACCTGTACCCCCTGACAAATGCATGGAATTTTTAACATCTCAATCAGACACAAAATAGTGTTCTGTTATCCTGCGTGTGCGGAGTTTCCTACAACGGTCTGCAGTGCCAGCGTTCAAATAGAACCACTAGCTTATAATCCCTGAGTGTTTTCCAGGGCGGGCTGCGAGGGAAACTGGGGTTCGGCTGGAAAGCCAAGTAGTCAGGATTGCCCAGAAATTGACTGTAGAGGTAATTAGCGGACTTCTCCCAGACAGAGAGATACTGTGCCCCCAGGCATCTTGTGGTGTTGGTCTCCACACCTCCACCAAGCAAAGACATGTTCCGGAATTTTGAGTGTGTGTTGTACCTCCAACAGGCAGCAGAGCGGGGTTTCTTATAGAATCACTAATATTGTCATCCCTAGGTTTTTTCTTAGGCCGGGCTTCAAAGGGAAGGTGGGAGTTGGTCTGGAAAGCAAAGAAGTATAGAGTGCCTCCCCATTGGAATTGGAGTTAATTAGGCGACATCTCCAAACCTGGGAACAGCTGTACCCCCAGAAACATGCCTGGAGTGTATTTTCTTACACCATCACACACACAAAAATTTGTTCTGCTATCCTGAGTGTGGGGAGGATTCTACAACATTCAGCAGCGCCTGGGTTCTAGTAGCACCAGTATTTTGTTTTCCGAGAGTGTTTTCACAGGCCTGGCTGCGAGGTAACGCTGTGGGCTTGGCTGTAATTCGTAGCAGCAGCGAGTTACTCCCCATGAGATTTTGAGGTAATTTTCTGACGTCTCACATCCTTGGAGCACCTAAGCCCCCTTATAAATGCTTGGAGTTTTTTTACCCATCTCCATTAGACACACAAAAATTTCTTCTTTTATCCTAGTTGTGGGAAGTTTCCTACAACTGTAGGTAGAGACTGGGTTCCATTACAACCAATAACATACTTTCCCTGTGTGTTTCCCAGGCCGGACTGCAAGGGAAAGCTTGGGTTTGTGCTGGAAATCCAAGTAGCAGCCAGTGCCCCGAGATGGACATTGGCGGTAATTAGCGGACTTGGCCTTAAAAGGGAAAATCTTCGGCCCAAGGAATGAGTGTGCTGTGGGGATCCACAATTCGCACCAAGCAAATCCGTGTTCCGGAATCCTGAGTGTTTGGAGGTTCCTCCAACATACAGCAGCGCCCTGGTTCTGATAGAATGATTTAGTTCGTCATCCCTGGGTGTTTTCCACGGTCGGGCTGCAAGGGAATGCTAGGATTAGGCTGGATATTGAAGAAGAAGAGAGTGATTCCCCATGGGCAGTGGAGGTAATTAGCCAACATTTCCCATCCTGCGAACACCTCCACCCCAGAGACATGCCTTACTGTGTTTTCCTACTCCATCACACACACAAAGATTTGTTCTGTTTCCTTAGTGTAGGGAGGTTTCTACAACTGTCAGAAGCGCCTTAGTTCTTATAGAAACTGTAGCTTTTTTTCCCTGAGTGTTTTCACAGGCCGGGATGCGACGGAATGCTGGGTGTTGGGCTGGAATCCAAGCAACAGCAAGGGACTCCCCATGGACAGTGGATGTTAATATCCGACCTCCCACAACCTAGGAACACCTATACAACCTCAAACATGCGTGGATTTAGTTTACCCATCTAAATCAGACACTCAAAATATTGTTCTGTTATTCTGAGTGTGGGGTGGTTCCTACAATTATCTGCAGCACCTGGGTTGCAAAAGAAACCTAGCTAATTATCACTGAGTGTTTTACAAAGCTGGGCTGCGAGTGAAAACTGGGGGATATACTGAAAATCTAAGAAGCAGCGAGCGCCCCAAGATGCACTGTGGAGGTTATTAGCGGACTTCTCCCTAAAAGGGACAAATCTGTGACCCCATCCATCTGCGTGGATTGGGGTTCCACAACTCCCCACACTCAAAGACGTGTTCCACAATCCTGAAGATTTGAAGGTTCCTCCAACAGACAGCAACGCCGGGGTTCTGATAGAATGACTTATTTGTCATCCATGGGTGTTTCACTTTTCCTGGCTGCAAGGGAAAGCTGGGAGTTGGGCTTGAAAAAGAAGAAGACAGTGCCACCCCATGGGCACTGAAGGAATCTAGCCGACATCTCCCAACCTGGGAAAACCTGGATCCCCAGAAAAATGCCTGGCGTGTGTTTTCCTACTCCATCACACACAGAAAGATATGTTCTGTTATCCTGAGTTTTCAAAGGTTTCCACAATTGTCAGCGGGGCATAGGTTCGAATAGCACCAATAGCTTCTTTTCCTTCTGTGTTACCCCAGGCCGAGTTGCAAGGGAAACATGTGGGTTGGGCTGGGAATCCAAGTAGCAGCGGGTGCCCGAGATGAACTTTGGAGCTAATTAGCGGACTTCTCCCTAACAGGGAAAAACTTGAGGCCCAGAATTTTGTGTGGATAGGGGCTTCAAAATTCCCCTAAGCAAAGTCGTGTTTGGGAATCCTGTGTGTGTGGAGGTTCCTCCAAAAGACAGCAGCGCCTGGGTTCTGATAGAATCACTTAGTATGTCATCCCTGGGTGTCACACGGGCTGCAAGAGAAAGATGGGAATAGGGCTGGAAAACGAAGAAAAACAGAGTGCCTCCCCATGGGCTGTGGAGATTCTTAGCCAACGTCTCACAGCCTGGTTACACCTGCACCCCAGAAACATGCATGGAGTGTTTATTCCTACTCAATCACACACACAAAGAAGTGTTCTGTTACCCTGTGTATGGGGAAGTTTCTACAACTGTCAGCAGCTTCTGGGTTCTAATAGAAATTTTAGCTAAATTTCCTGAATGTTTTCTCTGACTGGGTTGCAAGGGAAACTGGGGGATGGGATGGAAATCCAAGCAGGAGCGATTCCCTCCCCATTTGCATTAATGGGAATAATCTGACCTCCCCCAACCTAGGAAAACCTGTACCCCCTGAAACATGCGTGGAGTTTTTACCATCTCAATCATACACAAAATAAGTGTTCTGTTATCCTGCGTGTGCGGATCTTCCTACAAAGGTCTGCAGTGCCTGTGTTCCAATAGAACCACTAGCTTATAATCTCTTAGTGTTGTCCAGGGCGGGATGCGAGGGAAACTGGGGGTTCTCCTGGAAAGCCAATTAGCCAGGATTGCCCAGAGATTGACTGTAGTGGTAATTAGTGGACTTCTCCCAGACAGAGAGTAACTGTGCCCCCAGGCATCTTGTGGTGTTGGTCTCCATACCTCCACCAAGCAAAGACATGTTCCGGAATTTTGAGTGTGTGTTGATCCTCCAAAAGGCAGCAGAGGGGGTTTCTGATAGAATCGCTAAAATTGTCATCCCTAGGTGTTTTCTTAGGCCGGGCTTCAAACGAAAGCTGGGATTTGGTCTGGAAAGCGAAGAAGTATAGAGTGCCTCCCCATTGGAAGTGGAGGTAATTAGGCGACATCTCCAAACCTGGGAACAGCTGTACCCCCAGAAACATGCCTGGAGTGTATTTTCCTACACCATCACACACACAAAAATTTGTTCTGCTATCCTGAGTGTGGGAAGATTCTACAACTTTCAGCAGCGCCTGGGTTTTAGAAGCACCAGTATTTTGTTTTCCGTGAGTGTTTTCACAGGCCTGGCTACGAGGTAAAGCTGTGGGCTTGGCTGTAATTCGTAGCAGCAGCGAGTTAATCCACATGAGAATTTGAGGAAATTTTCCGACGTCCCACAGCCTTGGAACACCTAAGCCCCCTGATATATGCTTGGAGTTTGTTTACCCATTTCCATCAGACACACAAATGTTTCTTCTTTATCTTAGTTGTGGGAAGGTTCCTACAACGGTAGGTAGAGACTGGGTTCCATTACAACCAATAAAATATTTTCCCTGTGTGTTTTCCCAGGCCGGGCTGCGAGGGAAAGCTTGGGTTTGGGCTGGAAATCCAAGTAGCAGCGAGTGCCCCGAGATTGACTATGGAAATAATTAGCGGACTTGGCCCTAAAATGGAAAATCTTGGGCCCCAGCAATGAGTGTGCTGTGGGGTTCACAATTCACATCAAGCCAATCCGTGTTCCGTAATCCTGAGTGTTTGGAGGTTCTTCCAACATACAGCAGTGCCCTGGTTCTGATAGAATTATTTAGTTTGTCATCCCTGGGTGTTTTCCACGGTCGGGCTTCAAGGGAATGCTAGGATTAGGGCTGGATATTGAAGAAGAAGAGAGTGCTTCCCCATGGGCAGTGGAGGTAATTAGCCAACATTTCCCATCCTGCGAACACCTGCACCCCAGAGACATGCCTTACAGTGTTTTCTTACTCCATCACACACACAAAGCTGTGTTCTGTTTTCCTTAGTGTAGGGAGGTTTCTACAACTGTCAGGAGCGCCTTAGTTCTTATAGAAACTGTAGCTTTTTTTCCCTGAGTCTTTTCACAGGCCGGGATTCGAGGGAATGCTGGGAGTTTGGCTGGAATCCAAGCAACTGCAAGGGACTCCCCATGGACAGTGGATGCAAATATCCGAACTCCCACAACCTAGGAATGCCTTTACAACCTGAAACATGCGTGGATTTAGTTTACCCATCTAAATCAGACACTCAAAATTTTGTTCGGTTATTCTGAGTGTGGGGAGTTTCCTATAATTGTCTGCAGCACCTGGGTTCCTATAGAAACCTAGCTTATTATCATTGAGTGTTTTACAAGGCCGGGCTGCGAGTGAAAATTGGGGCATAGACTGAAAGTCTAAGAAGCAGCGAGTGCCCCAAGATGCACTATGGAGATAATTAGCGGACTTCTCCCTAACAGGGACAAATCTTTGTCCCCATCCATCTGCGTGGACTGGTGTTCCACAACTCCCCACATTCAAAGATGTGTTCCAGATTCGTGAAATTTTGGAGGTTCCTCCAAAAGACAGCAACACCATTTTTCTGATAGAATCACTTATTTGTCATCCATGGGTGTTTCACTTGTCCGGGCTGCAAGGGAAAGCTGGGAGTTGGGCTTGAAAATGAAGAAGAAGACAGTGCCACCCCATGGGCACAGAAGTAATCTAGCCGACATCTGCCAACCTGGGAAAACTTGGATCCCCAGAAAAATGCCTGCAGTGTGTTTTCCTACTCCATCACACACAGAAAGATATGTTCTGTTATCCTGTGTGTTCGAAGGTTTCCACAATTGTGAGCAGGGCATGGGTTCGAATATCACCAATAGCTTCTTTTCCCTATGTGTTAACCCAGGCCGGGCTGCAAGGGACACCTGGGGGTTGTGCTGGAAATCTAAGTAGCAGCGATTTCCTGGAGATGGACTATGGAGTTAATTACCGACTTGGACCTAAAAGGGAAAAACTTTTGCCCCCAGGCATGTGTGTGAATTGGAGGTTCAAAATTCTTCCAAGCAAAGCCGTGTTTGGGAATCCTGTGTGTGTGGAAGTTCCTACAACCGACTGCAGCACCGGGGTTCTGATAGAAACTTTAGCTTCATTTCCTGATTGTTTTCTCAGGCTGGGTTGCAAAGGAAACTGGGGGATGGGCTAGAAAGCCAAGAAGGTGCGTGTACTTCACATGGGCTGTAGTGGGATGTATCTGACCTCCCACAACCTAGGAACAACAGTACAACCTGAAACATGCGTGGAGCTTTTAACATATCATTGAGACACAAAAAAATTTTTCTGTTATCCTGCGTGTGCTTAAGTCCGTACAACGGTCTGCAGTGCTTTTGTTCCAATAGAACCATTAACTAATTATTTCTGAGTGTTTTCCTGGGCGGGCTGCGAGGGAAACCTGGGGGTTCGGCTGGAAAGCCAAGTAGCAACGAGTGCCCAGAGATTGACTGTAGAGGTAATTAGCGGACTTCTCATAAACAAGGAATATCTGTGACCCCAGGCATCTGTGTGGTTTGGGGCTCCACACCTCCCCCAAGCAATTCCTTGCTCCGGAATGTTGAGTGTGTGTTGTACCTCCAACAGACAGCAGCCAGGTTTTCTGATAGAATCACTAATACTGTCATCCCTAGGTGTTTTCTTAGGCCGGACTGTAAGGGAAATTTGGGAGATGGTCTGCAAAGCGAAGAAATATAGATTGCCTCCCCATTGGCAGTGCAGGTAATTAGGCGACATCTCCAAACCTGCGAACAGATGTACCCCCAGAAATATGCCTGGATTTTAATTTTCTACAAAATCACTCACACAAAGATGTCTTCTGCTATCCTGATTGTGGGGAGGATTCTACAAATATCAGCAGCGCCTGGGTTCTTATAGCACCAGTATTTTTTTTCTGTGAGGGTTTTCACACGCCTAGCTTCGAGGTAAATCTGTGGGTTTGGCTATAATTCGTAGCAGCAGCAGCGAGATAATCCCCATGAGAGTTTGAGGTAATTTTCCGACGTCCCACAGCCTTGGAACACCTGTGCCCCCTGAAAAATTCGTGGAGTTTGTTTACCCATCTCCATCAGACACACAAAGATTTCTTCTGTTATCCCAGATGTGGGAAGTTGCCTACAATGGTAGGTAGCGACTGGGATCCAATACAACCCATAGCATATTATCCCTGAGTGTTTTCCCAGGCCGGGCTGAGAGGGAATGCTGTGGGTTGGGCTGGAAAGCCAAGCAGGAGCGAGTGCCTCTCCATGTGCATTGGAGTTAATTACACGAACCCCTACTATCTAGGAACACCTTAACCGCCTGAAACACGCGTGGAGTTTGTTTACCAAACTGCATGAGACACACAAAAAGTGTTCTTTTTGCTGGGTGTGGGGAGTATCCTACAATGTTCTGCAGCACCTGGGTTCCAATAGAACCACTGGCTTATTATCCCTGATTGTTTTCAAGGCCGGCCTGCGAGGAAATACTGCGCACGCGCTGGAAAGCCATGTAGCAGCGAGTGACCCGAGATTGACTGTGGAGGTAATTAGCGGACATCTCCCTAACAGGGAAAAACCTGGGCCGCCAGCCATCTCTGTCGTGTGGGTCTCCAAAGCAAGCCCCAAGCATAGAAGTGATCCAGAATCCTAAGGATCTGGAAGTTCCTAAAAAAGACAGCAGCATCGTACCTCTGATAAAATCACTTAGACTTTCATCCCTGGGTATAATCCAAGACCGTGATGCAAGGGAAAGCTGGGAGTTGGGCTTGAAAATGAAGAAGAAGACAGTGCCATCCCATGGGCACTGAAGGAATCTAGCCGACATCTCCAACCTGCGAAAACCTGGATCCCCAAAAATTGCCTGGAGTGTGTTTTCCTACTCCATCACACACAGAAAGATGTGTTCTGTTATAATGAGTGTTTGAATGTTTCCACAATTGTCAGCAGGGCATGGGTTCGAATAGCACCAATAGCTTCTTATCCTTCTGTGTTACCCCAGGCCGGGCTGCAAGGGACACCTGGGGGTTCGGCTGGAAATCCAAGTAGCAGCGAGTGCCCTGAGATGGACTATGGAGGTAATTAGCAGACTTGGCCCTAAAAGGGAAAAACTTTTGCCCCCAGGCATGTGTGTGAATTGGAGGTTCAAAATTCTTCCAAGCAAAGCCGTGTTTGGGAATCCTGTGTGTGTGGAAGTTCCTAAAACCGACTGCAGCACCGGGGTTCTGATAGAACCTTTAGCTACATTTCCTGATTGTTTTCTCAGGCTGGGTAGCAAAGGAAACTGGGGGATGGGCTGGAAACCCAAGCAGGATCGAAAACTTCTCCATGGGCTGTAGTGGGATGTATCTGAACTCCCACAACCTAGGAACATCAGTACACCCTGAAACATGCGTGGAGCTTTTACCATCTCAATGAGACACAAAATTTTTTTTCTGTTATCCTGCGTGTGCTTAGGTCCGTACAACGGTCTGCAGTGCTTGTATTCCAATAAAACCATTAACTAATTATCTCTGAGTGTTTTCCAGGGCGGGCTGCGAGGGAAAGCTGGGGGTTCGGCTGGAAAGCCAAGTAGCAACGAGTGCCCAGAGATTGAATGTAGAGATAATTAGCGGACTTCTCATAAACAAGGAAAATCTGTGACCCCAGGCATCTGTGTGGTTTGGGGCTCCAAACCTCCCCCAAGCAAATCCTTGCTCCGGAATGTTGAGTCTGCTTTGCACCTCCAACAGACAGCAGCACCGGTTTTCTGATAGAATCACTAATACTGTCATCCCTAGGTGTTTTCTTAGGCCGGACTGTAAGGGAAATTTGGGAGATGGTCTGCAAAGCGAAGAAATATAGATTGCCTCCCCATTGGCAGTGCAGGTAATTAGGCGACATCTCCAAACCAGCGAACAGCTGTACCCGCAGAAATATTCCTGGAGTGTAATTTTCTACACCATGACACACACAAGGATGTCTTCTGCTATCCTGAGTGTGGGGAGGATTCTACAAATATCAGCAGCGCCTGGGTTCTAATAGCACCAGTATTTTCTTTTCTGTGAGTGTTTTCACACGCCTAGCTTCGTGGTAAAACTGTGGGTTTGGCTGTAATTCGTAGCAGCAGCGAGATAATCCCCATGAGAATTTGAAGTATTTTTCCGAAGTCCCACAGCCTTGGAACAACTGTGCCCCCTGAAAAATGCGTGGAGATTGTTTACCCATCTCCATCAGACACACAAAGATTTCTTCTGTTATTCCAGGTGTGTGAAGAAGCCTACAACGGTAGGTAGCGACTGGGATCCAATACAACCAATAGCATATTTTCCCTGAGTGTTTTCCCAGGCCGGGCTTAGAGGGAAAGTTGGGAGTTGGGCTTGAAAACGAAGAAGAAGTCAATGCATCCCAATGGGCAGTAAAGGAAACTAGCCGACATCTCCCAATCTTGGAAAAACTGGATCCCCAGAAAAATTCCTGGTGTGTGTTTTACTACTCCATCACACACAGAAGGATGTGCTGTGTTATCATGAGTGTTCGAAGTTTTCCACAATTGTCAGCAGCACATGTGTTCTAATAGCACCATTAGATTCTTTTCCCTTTGTGTTTCACCAGGCCGGGCTGCAAGGGAAACTTGTGTGTTGGGATGGAGATCCAAGTAGCAGCGAGTGCCCCATGATGGTCTGTAGAGGTAATTAGCGGACTTCTACCTAACAGGGAAAAACTTGTGCACTCAGCCATGTGTGTGGAGTGGGGCTTCACAATACCCCTAAGCAAATAAGTGTTTCTTAATCCTGTGTGTGTGGAGGTTCATCCAACAGACAGCCGCGCAGGGTTTCTGATAGAATCAGTTAGTTTGTCATCCCTGGGTGTTTTCCTAACCCGGGCTGCAAGGGAAAGCTGGGAGTATGGCTTGAAAACAAAGAAAAACAGAGTGCCTCCCCATGGGCTTTGGAGATCCTTAGCCAACGTCTACAAACCTGGTTACACCTGCACCCCAGAATCATGCATGGCGTGTGTTTTCCTACTCCATCACACACACTAAAAAGTGTTCTGTTACCCTGTGTATGGGGAGGTTTCTACAACTGTCAGCAGCGCCTGGGTTCTAATAAAAACTTTAGCTTAATTTCCTGACTGTTTACTCAGACTGGGTTGCAAGGGAAACTGGGGGATGGGATGGAAATCCAAGCATTAGCGATTACCTCCCCATGGGCATTAATGGGAATTATCTGACCTCACCCATCCAAGGAAAAACTGTACCCCATGAAACATGCGTGGTCTTTACCAACTCAATCAGACACAAAAATGTGTTCTGTTATCCTGCGTGTGCGGACATTCCTACAACGGTCTGCAGTGCCTGGGTTCCAATAGAACCACTAGAATATAATCTCTGAGTGTTTTCCAGGGCGGGCTGCGAGGGAAACTGGGGGTTCGGCTTTAAAGCCAAGTAGCCAGGATTGCCCAGTGATTGACTGTAGAGGTAATAAGCGGATTTCTCCCAGACAGAGAGAAACTGTGCCCCCAGGTATCTTGTGGTGTTGGTCTCCACACCTCCACCAAGCAAAGACATGTTCAACAATTTTGACTGTGTGTTGTACTTCCAACAGTCAGCAGAGCGGGGGTTCTGATAGAATCAATAATATTGTCATCCCTAGGTGTTTTCTTAGGCCGGGCTTGAAACGAAAGCTGGGAGTTGGTCTGGAAAGCGAAGAAGTAAAGAGTGCCTCCCCATTGGAAGTGGAGGTAATTAGGCGACATCTCCAAACCTAGAAAAGCTGTACCTCCAGAAACATGCCTGGAGTGTATTTTCCTAAACCATGTTACACACAAAGATGTGTTCCGATATCCTGAGTGTGGGGAGGTTTCTACATCTGTGAACAGCGCCTGGGAAATAACAGCACCAGTATTTTCTTTACCGTGATTGTTTTCACAGGCCTGGCTGCGAGGTAAAGCTGTGGGTTGGGCTGAAATTCGTAGAAGCAGCAAGTTAATCCACATGAAAATTTGAGATATTTTTCCGACGTCCCACAGCCTTGGAACACCTGTGCCCCCACAAACATTCGTGGATATTGTTTACCCATCTCCATCAGAGCCACAAAGATTTCTTCTGTTATCCTAGGTGTGGGATGTTTCCTACAACGGTAGGTAGCGACTGGGTTCCAATACAACCAATAGCATATTATCCCTGAGTGTTTACCCAGGCCGGGCTGTGTGGGAATGCTGGGGGTTGGTATGGAAAGCCAAGTAGAAGCGAGTGCCCCTAGATGGACTATGGATGTAATTAGCAGACTTCTCCCTAACAGGGAAAATCATGTGCCCCCAGCAGTGAGTGTGCAGTGGGGCTTCAACACTCCCCCCAACAAAGCCGTGTTCCGGAATCGTGAGTGTTTGGAGGTTCCTCCAACAGAAAGCAGCGCCCTGGTTCTGACAGAATTTCTTAGATTTTTAATCACTTGTTGTTTTCCACGGTCGGGCTGCAAGGGAATGCTAGGTTTAGGGCTGGAAATCGAAGTGAAGAGAGTGGTTCCCTATGGGCAGTGGAGATAATTAGCCAACATCTCCCATCTTGGGAACACCTGCACCCCAAAAACATGCCTTTAGTGTGTTTTCCTACTCCATCACACACACAAAGGGGTATTCTGTTTTCCTTAGTATGTTCAGGTTTCCACAACTGTCAGGATCACCTGGGTTCTAATAGAACTTGTAGCTTTCCTTCCCTGAGTGTTTTCCGAGACCGGGCTGAGAGTGAAATCTGGGGAATTGGCTGAAAATCCAAGAAGCAGCGAGTGCCCCAAGATGCACTGTGGAGGTAATTAACTGACATCTCAATATCAGGGAAATACTTGTGACTCCAGCCATGTGTGTGGAGTGGGGATTCACAACTCCCCAATCAAAGCCGTGTTTGGGAATCCTGTGTGTGTGTAGGTTCCTGCAACAGACAGCAGCGCTGGGGTTCTTATAGAATTACTTAGTATGTCATCCCTGGGTGTTTTCCTAACCCGTGCAGCAAGGGAATGCTGGGAGTATGGCTGGAAAACGAAGAAAACCAGAGTGCCTCCCCATGGGCAGTGGAGGTAATTAGCCAAAATCTCCCATCCTGGGAACACCTGCACCCCAGAAACATGCCTTTAGACTGTTTTCCTACACCATCACACACACAAAGTAGTGTTCCCTTTTCCTTAGTGTGGGGAGGTTTCTACAACTTTCAGGAGGAACTTTGTTCTAACAGAACCGGTAGCTTTCATTCCCTGAGTTTTTCCCAGGCCGGGATGCGAGGAAACGCTGGGGGTAGGGCTGGAAATCCAAGCAACAGCAAGGGCCTCAACATGGACAGTGGAGATAATTATACGAACTTCCACAACCTAAGAATGCCTGTACCACCTGAAACATGCGTGGAGTTAGTTTACCCATCTCTATCAGACACTCAATGAATTGTTCTGTTACCCTGATTCTGGGAAAGTTCCTACAACTCTCTGCAACACCTGGGTTCCTATAGAACCCTAGCTTACTTTCCCTGAGTATTTTCAAAAGCCGGCCTCCCGGTGAATTCTGGGGGATTGGCTGAAAATCCAAGAAGAAGCGAGTGCCCCAAGACGTACTGCGGAGGTAATTAGCGGACTTCTCCCTAACAGGGACAAATCTGTGACCCCATCCTTCTGCGTGGAATGGGGCTCCTCAACTCCTTACATGCAAAGTCTTGTTCCAGATTCCTGAGGGTTTGGAGGATCCTCCAACAGACAGCAAGGCCTGGGTACTGATAGAATCATTTATATTTCATCCCTGGGTGTTTCACTAGTCCGGGCTACAAGGGAAAGCTTGGAGTTGGGCTTGAAAATGAAGAAGAAGTCAATGCATCCCCATGGGCAGTGAAGGAAACTTGCCGAAATCTTCCAACCTGGGAACAACTTGATCCCTAAAAAAATGCCTGACGTGTGTTTTCCCACTCCATCACACACAGAAAGATGTGTTCTGTTATCCTGAGTGTTCGAAATTTTCCACAATTGTCAAGGAGCGCATGGGTACTAATAGCACCAATAGCTTCTTTTCACAGTGTGTTACCCCAGGACGGGCTGCAAGGGAAAAATGTGGGTTGGGCTGGAAATCCAAGTAGCAGGGAGTGCCCCGAGATGGACTTTAGAGGGAATTAGCGGACTTCTACCTAAATGGGAAAAACTAGTGCCCCAAAATTATGTGTGGTGTGGGGCTTCACAAATAACCCAAGCAAAGCCGTGTTTGGGAATCCTGTGTGTTTGGAGTTCCCTCCAGCAGACAGCACCACCAGGGTTCTGATAGAATCTCTTAGTCTGTCATCCCTGGGTGTTTTCCTAAACCGGGATTCAAGGGAAAGCTGGGATTAGGGCTGGAATACGAAGAAAAACAGAGTGCCACCACATGGACTCTGGAGATAATTAGCCAACGTCTCAAAACCTGGTTAAACCTGCACCGCAGAATCAAGCATGGAGTGTGTTTTCATACTACAAAACACACACAAAGGAGTGTTCTGTTACCCTGTGTATTGGGAGTTTTCTACAACTGTCAGCAGCGCCTGGGTTCAAATTAAAAATTAAGCTACATTTTCTGAGTGTTCTCTCAGGCTGGGTTGCAAGGGAAACTGGGGATGGGATGGAAAGCCAAGCAGGAGCGATTTCCTCCACATGGGCAGTAGTGAGAAGTATCTGAACTCCCACAACCTAGGAACACCTGTACCAACTGAAACATGCGTGGAGGTTTTACCATCTCAATCAGACACAAAATTAAGTTCTGTATCCTGCGATTTCGTTGGTTCCTACAACGGTCTGCAGTGCTTGTGTTCCATTAGAACAACTAGCTTATTACTTCTGAGTGATTTCCAGGGCGGGCAGCCAGGGAAACCTGGGGGTTCGGCTGGAAAGCCAAGTAGCAACAAGTGCCTAGAGATTGACTGTAGAGGTAATAAGCGGACTTCTCATAAACAGGGAATTCCTGTGCCCCCAGGCATCTGTGAGGTGTGGGGCTACACACCTCCCACAAGCAAAGTGGTGTTCTGGAATGTTGATGTGTTGGGTACCTCCAAGCGTCAGCAGTGACGGGGTTTTGATAGAATCACTAATATTGTCATATATAGGTGTTTCCGAAGGTCGGGCTGCAAGGGATATTTGGGAGTTGGTCTGGAAAGCGAAGAAGTAGAGAGTGCCTCTCCATTGGCAGTGGAGGTAATTAGGCGACATCTTCAAACCTGGGAACAGCTCTACCCCCAGAATCATGGCTGGAGTGTATTTTCCTAAACCATGACACACACAAAGAATTTTTCCGCTATCCTGAGTGTGGGGAGGCTTCTACAACTGTGAACAGCGCCTGGGATATAATAGCACCAGTATTTTCTTTTACGTGATTGTTTTCACAGGCCTGGCTGCGAGGTAAATCTGTGGGTTGGGCTGAAATTCGTAGAAGCAGCAAGTTACTCCCTATGAAAATTTGAGGTATTTTTCCGACGTCCCTCAGCCTTGGAATACCTGTGCCCCCCGAAACATGCGTGGAGTTTGTTTACCCATCTCCATTAGACCCACAAAGATTTCTTCTGTTAACCTAGGTGTGGGATGTCTCCTACAACGGTAGTTAGCGACTGGGTTCCAATACAACCAATAGCATATTATCCCTGAATGTTTACCCAGGCCGGGCTGTGAGGAAAAGCTGGGGGTTGCTATGGAAAGCCAAGTAGCAGCGTGTGCCCCTAGATGGACTGTGGATGTAATTAGCAGACTTCTCCCTAACAGGGAAAATCATATGCCACCAGCAGTGTGTGTGCAGTGGGGCTTCAGCACTCCCCCCAACAAAGCCGTGTTCCCGAATCGTGAGTGTTTGGATGTTCCTCCAAAAGAGTGCAGCGCCCTGGTTCTGACAGAATGCCTTAGATTTTTAAACCCTGGGTGATTTCCACGGTCGGGCTACAAGGGAATTCTAGGATTAGGGCTGGAAATCGAAGTGAAGAGAGTGTTTCCCCATGGGCAGCGGAGGTAATTAGCCAACATCTCCCATCCTGGGAACACCTGCAATCCAGAAATATGCCTTTAGTGTGTTTTCCTACTCCATCACGCACACAAAGGAATATTCTGTTTTCCTTAGTATGTTGAGGTTTCTACAACTGTCAGGATCGCCTGGGTTCTAATAGAACTTGTTGCTTTCCATCCCTGAGTGTTTTCTGAGACCGGGCTGAGAGTGAAATCTGGGGAATTGGCTGAAAATCCAAGAAGCAGCGAGTGCCCCAAGATGCACTGTGGAGGTAATTAACTGACTTCTCAATAACAGGGAAATACTTGTGCCCCCTGCCATGTGTGTGGAGTGGGGCTTCACAACTCCCCAATCAAAGCCGTGTTTGGGAATCATGTGTGGGTGGAGGTTCCTGCACCAGACAGCAGCGCCGGTGTTCCGATAAAATTACTTAGTTTGTCATCCCTGGGTGTTTTACTAACCCGTGCAGCAAGTGAAATCTGGGAGTAGGGCTGGAAAACGAAGAAAATCAGAGTGCCTCCCCATGGGCAGTGGAGGTAATTAGCCAAAATCCCCCATCCTGGGAACACCTGTACCCCAGAAACATGCCTTGAATTTGTTTTCCTACTCCATCACACACACAAAGAAGTGTTCTCTTTTCCTTAGTGTGGGGAGGTTTCTACAACTTTCAGGAGCAACTTTGTTCTAACAGAACCTGTAGCTTTTATTCCCTGAGTTTTTCCCAGGCCGGGCTGCGAGGAAACGCTGGGGGTAGGGCTGGAAATCCTTGCAAATGCAAGGGCCTCCCCATGGACAGTGGAGATAATTATACGAACTTCCACAACCAAAGAACGCCTGTACCACCTGAAACATGCGTGTAGTAAGTTTAGTCATCTCTATCAGACACTCAACGAATTGTTCGGTTACCCTGAGTGTGCGGATGTTCCTACAACTGTCTGCAGTTCCTGGGTTCCAATAGAACTCTAGCTTACTTTCCCTGAGTGATTTAAAATGCCGGGCTGCGTGTGAATTCTGGGGGATTGGCTGAAAAGATAAGAAGCAGTGAGTGCCCCAAGCGCACTGTGGAGGTAATTAGCGGACTTCTCCCTAAGAGCGACAATTCTGTGACCCCATCATTCTGAGTGGATTGGGGCTACACAACTCCCAACATGCAAAGACTTGTTCCAGATTCCTGAGGGTTTGGAGGATCCTCCAACAGACAGCAATGACAGGGTTCTGATAGAATCATTTATTTTACATCCCTGGGTATTTCACTAGTCCAGGATACAATGGAAAGCTGGGACTTGGGCTTGAAAACGAAGAAGAATTTAATGCACCCCCATGGGCAGTGAAGGAAACTAGCCGACATCTCCCAACCTGGGAAAAACTGGATCCCCAGAAAAATGCCTGGCGTGTGTTTTCCTACTCCATCACACACAGAAAGATGTGTTCTGTTATCCTGAGTGTTCGAAGTTTTCCACATTTGTCAGCAGCGCAAGTGTTCTAATAGCATCAGTAACTTCTTTTCACTCTGTGTTAACCCAGGCCGGGCTGCAAGGGAAACATGGGGGTTGGGCTGGAAATCCAAGTAGCAGGTAGTGCCCCGAGATGGAATGTATAGGGAATTAGCGGACTTCTCCCTAACAGGGAAAAACTTGTTCCCCCAGTCATGTGTGTGGTGTGGGGATTCACAATCCACACAAGCAAAGACGTGTTTGGGAATCCTGTGTGTTTGGAGGTCCCTCCAACGAACAGCAGCGCCATGGTTCTGATAGAATCACTTAGTCTGTCATCCCTGGGTGTTTTACTAACCCGGGCTGCTAGGGAAAGCTGGGAGTATGGCTGGAAAACGAAGAAAAACAGAGTGCCTCCCCATGGACTCTGGAGATAATTAGCCAACGTCTCCCAACCTGGTTAAACCTGCACCCCAGAAACATGCATGGAGTGTATTTTCCTACTACATAACACACACAAAGAAGTGTTCTGTTACCCTGTGTATTGGGAGGTTTCTACAACTCTCAGCAGCGCCTGGGTTCTAATTAAAAATTAAGCTACATTTTCTGAGTGTTCTCTCAGGCTGGGTTTCAAGGGAAACTGGGGATGGGCTGGAAAGCCAAGCAGGAGCAATTTCCTCCCCATGGGCAGTAGTGGGAAGTATCTGACCTCCCACATATTAGGAACTCCTGTACCCCCTGAAACATGCGTGGAGGTATTACCATCTCAATCAGACACAAAAATATGTTCTGTTATCCTGCGTGTGCGGTGGTTTCTACAACAGTCTGCAGTGCCTGTGTTCATTTAGAACCACTAGCTTATTTCTTCTGAGTGCTTTCCAGGGCGGGCTGCGTGGGAAAGCTGTGGGTTGGGCTGAAATTAGTAGAAGCAGCAAGTTACTCCCCATGAAAATTTGAGGTATTTTTCGGACGTCCCACAGCCTTGGAACACCTGTGCCCCCCGAAACATGCGTGCAGTTTGTTTACCCATCTCCATCAGACCCACAAAGATTTCTTCTGTTATCCTAGGTGTGGGATGTTTCCTACAAAGGTAGGTAGCGACTGGGTTCCAAAACAACCAATAGCATATTATCCCTGAGTGTTTACCCAGGCCGGGCTATGAAGGAAATCTAGGGATGTTATGGAAATCCAAGTAGCAGCGAGTGCCCCTAGATGGACTATGGATGTAATTAGCAGACGTCTCCCTAACAGGGAAAATCATGTGCCCCCAGCAGTGAGTGTGCAGTTCGGCTTCAGCACTCCCCCCAACAAAGCCGTGTTCCCGAATCGTGAGTGTTTGGATGTTCCTCCAACAGACAGCAGCGCCCTGGTTCTGACAGAATGTCTTAGATTTTTAATCCCTGGGTGTTTTCAAAGGTCGGGCTGCAAGGGAATACTAGGATTAGGGCTGGAAATCGAAGTGAAGTGAGTGCCTCCCCATTGGCAGTGGAGGTAATTAGCCAACATCTCCCATCCTGGGAACACCTGCACCCCAGAAACATGCCTTTAGTGTGTTTTCCTACTCCATCACACACACAAAGAAGTGTTCACTTTCCTTAGTGTGGGGAGGTTTCTACAACTTTCAGGAGCAACTTTGTTCTAACAGAAACTGTAGCTTTTATTCCCTGAGTTTTTCCCAGGCCGGGCTGCGAGGAAACGCTGGGGGTAGGGCTGGAAATGCAAGCAACTGCAAGGGCCTCCCCATGGACATTGGAGTTAATTATAAGAACTTCCACAACCTAAGAACGCCTTTACCACCTGAAACATGCGTGGAGTTAGTTTACCCATCTCTATCAGACACTCGAAGAATTGTTCTGTTACCCTGAGTGTGGGGAAGTTCCTACAACTGTCTGCAGCACCTGGGTTCCTATAGAACCCTAGCTTACTTGCCCTGAGTGTTTTCAAAGGCCGGGCTGCGAGTGAATTCTGGGGGATTGGCTGAAAAGCCAAGAAGCAGCGAGTGCCCCAAGACGCACTGTGGATGTAATTAGCGGACTTCTCCCTAAGAGGGACAAATCTGTGACCCCATCCTTCTGCGTGGATTGGGGCTCCACAACTCCCAACATGCAAAGACATGTTCCAGAATCCTGAGGTTTTGGAGGATCCACCAACAGACAGCAACGCCGGGGTACTGATAAAAATCATTTATTTTTCATCCCTGAGTGTTTCACTAGTCCGGGCTACAAGGGAAAGCTGGGAGTTGGGCTTGAAAACGAAGAAGAAGACAGTGACTCCCCATGAGCATCGAAGGAAACTAGCCGACATCTCCCAACCTGGGAAAACCTGGATCCCCCAAAAAAATGCCTGGAGTGTGTTTTCCTACTCCATCACACACAGAAAGTTGTGTTCTGTTATCCTGAGTGTTCGAAGGTTTCCACAATTGTCCTCAGCGCATGGGTTCTAATCGCACCAGTAGCTTCATTTCACTCTGTGTTACCCCAGGCTGGGCTGCAAGGGAATCCTGGGGGTTGGGCTGGAAGTCCAAGTAGCAGAGAGTGCCACGAGATGGACTTTAGAGGTAATTAGCGGAATTCTCCCTAACAGGTAAAAACTTGTGCCCACAGCCATGTGTGTGGTGTGGGGCTTCACAACTCACACAAGCAAAGCCTTATTTGGGAATCCTGTGTGTTTGGAGGTCCCTCCAACAGACAGCAGCACCAGGGTTCTTATACAATCACTTAGTCTGTCATCCCTGGGTCTTTTCCTAACTCGGGCTGCAAGGGAAACCTGGGAGTAGGGATGGAAAACCAATAAAAACAGAGTGCCTCCCCATGGTCTCTGGAGATAATTAGCCAACGTATCACAACCTGGTTAAACCTGCACCCCAGAAACATGCATGGAGTGTGTTTTCCTACTACATAACACACACAAAGAAGTGTTCTGTTACCCTGTGTATTGGGACGTTTCTAAAACTGTCAGCAGCGCCTGGGTTCTAATTAAAATTTAAGCTACATTTTCTGAGTGTTCTCTCAAGCTGGGTTGCAAGGGAATTTGGGGATGGGCTGGAAAGCCAAGCATTAGCGATTTCCTCCCCATGGACAGTAGTGGGAAGTATCTGACCTCCCACATATTAGGAACACCTGTACCCCCTGAAACATGCGTGGAGGTTTTACCATCTCAGTCAGACACAAAATATGTTCTGTTATCCTTCGTGTGCGGTGGTTTCTACAACGGTCTGCAGTGCCTGCGTTCCATTAGAATAACTAGCTTATTTCCTCTGAGTGTCTTCCAGGGCCGGCTACGGGGGAAAGATGGGGGTTCGGCTGGAAAGCCAAGTATCAACAAGTGCCTAGAGATTGACTGTAGAGGTAATTAGCGGACTTGTCATAAACAGGGAATTCCTGTGCCCACAGACATCTGTGTGGTGTGGGGCTCCAAACCTCCCACAAGCAAAGCGGTGTTCCGAAATTTTGAGTGTGTTGGGTACCTCCAACCGACAGCAGCGACGAGGTTCTGAATAGAATCACTAATTATGTCATATCTAGGTTAATACTTAGGCCGGGCTGCAAGGGATATTTGGGAGTTGGTCTGGAAAGTGAAGAAGTAGAGAGTGCCTCCCCAATGGCAGTGGAGGTAATTAGGCGACATCTCCAAACCTGGGAACAGCTGTACCCCCAGAAACATGCCTGAAGTGTATTTTCCTAAACAATCCTACATAAAAAGATATGTTCCGCTCTCCTGAGTGTGTGGAGGTTTCTACAACTGTGAACAGCGACTGGGATATAAAAGCACCAGTATTTTCTTTTCCGTGATTGATTTCACAGGCCTGGCTGCGAGGTAAAGCTGTGGGTTGGGCTGAAATTCGTAGAAGCAGCAAGTTACTCCCCATGAAAATTTGAGGTATTTTTCCGACGTCCCACAGCCTTGGAAAACCTGTGCCCCCCAAAACATGCGTGGAGTTTGTTTACCCATCTCCATCAGACCCACAAAAATTTTTTCTGTTTTCCTAGGTGTGGGATGTTTCCTACAAAGTTAGGTAACTACTGAGTTCCTATAAACCCAATAGCATATTATCACTGAGTGTTTACCCAGGCCGGGCTGTGAGGGAAAGCTGGGGGTTTGTATGGAAAGCCAAGTAGCAGTGAGTGCCCCTAGATGGACTATGGATGTAATTAGCAGACTTCTCCCTAACAGGGAGTATCATGTGCCCCCAACAGTGTGTGTGCAGTGGGGCTTCAACAATCCCCCCAACAAAGCCGTGTTCTGGAATCGTAAATGTTTGGAAGTTACTCCAACAGACAGCAGCGCCCTGGTTCTGATAGAATGTCTTAGATTTGTAATCCCTGCGTGTTTTCCACGGTCGGGCTGCAAGGGAATGCTAAGATTAGGGCTGGAAATCGAAGTGAAGGGAGTGCTTCCCCATGGGCAATGGAGGTAATTAGACAACATCTCCCATCCTGGGAACACCTGCACCCCAGATATATGATTTAGTGTATTTTCCTACTCCATCACACACACAAAGGATTATCCTGTTTTCCTTAGAGTGTTGAGGTTTCTACAAATGTCAGGATCGCCTGGGTTCTAATAGAACTTGTAGCTTTCCTTCCCTGAGTGTTTTCCGAGACCGGGCTGAGAGTGAAATCTGGGGAATTGGCTGAAAATCCAAGAAGCAGTGAGTGCCCCAAGATGCACTGTGGAGGAAATTAACTGACTTCTCAATAACAGGGAAATACTTGGGCCCCCAGCCATGTGTGTGGAGTGGGGCTTCACAACTCCCCAATCAAAGCCGTGTTTGGGAATCCTGTGTGTGTGGAGGTTCCTGCAACTGACAGCAGCGCCGGGGTTCTGATAGAATTGTTTAGTTTGTCTTCCCTGGGTGTTTTCCTAACCCGTGCAGCAAGGGAAAGCTGGGAGTAGGGCTGGAAAACGAAGAAAACCAGAGTGCCTCCCCATGGGCAGTGGAGGTAATTAGACAAAATCTCCCATCCTGGGAACACCTGCACCCCAGAAACATGCCTTTAGTGTGTTTTCCTACTCCATCACACACACAAAGAAGTGTTCTATTTTCCTTAGTGTGGGAAGGTTTCTACAACTTTCAGGAGCAACTTTGTTCTAACAGAACCTGTAGCTTTTATTCCCTGAGTTTTTCCCAGGCAGGGCTGCGAGGAAACGCTGGGGGTAGGGCTGGAATTCCAAGCATCAGCAAGGGCCTCCCCATGGACAATGGAGGTAATTATATGAACTTCCACAACCTAAGAACGCCTTTACCACCTGAAACATGCGTGGAGTTAGTTTACCCATCTCTATCAGACACTCGACGAATTGTTCTGTTATCCTGAGTGTGGGGAGTTTCCTAAAACTGTCTGCAGCACCTGGGTTCCTATAGAGCTCTAGCTTACTTTCCCTGAGTGTTTTCAAAGGACAGGCTGCGTGTGAATTCTGGGGGATTGCCTGAAAATCCAAGAAGCAAAGAGTGCCCCAAGACGCACTGTGGAGTTAAGTAGCGGACTTCTCCCTAATAGGGACAAGTCTGTGACCCCATCCTTCTGCGTGGATTGGGGCTCCACAACTCCAAACATGCAAAGACTTGTTCCAGAATCCTGGGGGTTTGGAGGATCCTCCAACAGAAAGCAACGCCGGGGAACTGATAGAATCATTTATTTTTCATCCCTGGGTGTTTCACTAGTCCGGGCTACAAGGGAAAGCTTGGATTTGGGCTTGAAAACGAAGAAGAAGACAGTGACTCCCCATGAGCAGTGAAGGAAACTAGCCGATATCTCCCAACCTGGGAAAACCTGGATCCCCAGAAAAATGCCTGGCATGTGTTTTCCTACTCCATCACACACAGAAAGATGTGTTCTGTTATACTGAGTGTTCGAAGGTTTTCACAATTTTCAGCATCGCATGGGTACTAATAGGACTTGTAGCTTCTTTTCTCTCTGTGTTACACCAGGCCGTGTTGCAAGGGAAACCTGGGGGTTGGGCTGGAAATCCATGTAGCAGGGAGTGCCCCGAGATTGAATGTAGAGGGAATTAGCGAACTTCTCCCTAACAGGGAAAAACTTGTGCCCCCAGCCATGTGTTTGGTGTGGGGCTTCACAACTCACCCAAGCAAAGCCATTTTTGGGAATCCTGTGTGTTTGGAAGTGCCTCCAACAGAGAGCAGCCCCAGGGTTCTGATAGAATCACTTAGTCTGTCATCCCTGGGTGTTTTCCAAACCCGTGCTGCAAGGGAAAGCTAGGAGTAGGTCTGGGAACGATGAAAAACAGAGTGCCTCCCCATGGATTTTGGAGTTAATTAGCCAACGTCTCCCAACCTGGTTAAACCTGCACCCCAGAAACATGCATGGAGTCTGTTTTCCTACTACATAACACACACAAAGACGTGTTCTGTTACTCTGTGTATTGGGAGGTTTCTACAACTGTCAGCAGCGCCTGGGTTGTAATTAAAAATTAAGCTATATTTTCTGAGTGTTCTCTCAGGCTGGGTTGCAAGGGAACCTGGAGATGTGCTGGAAAGCCAAGCAGGAGCTATTTCCCCCCATGGGCAGTAGTGGGAAGTATCTGACCTCCCACAACTTAGGACCACCTGTACCCCCTGAAACATGCGTGGAGGTTTTACCATCTCAATGAGACACAAAAATATGTTCTGTTATCCTGCGTGTGCGGTGGTTCCTACAAGGGTCTGCAGTGCCTGTGTTCCATTAGAACCACTAGCTTATATCTTCTGAGTGTTTTCCAGGGCGGGCTGTGAGGGAAAGCTTGGGGTTCGGCTGGAAATCAAGTAGCAACAAGTGCCTAGAGATTGACTGTAGAGGTAATGAGCGGACTTCTCATAAACAGGGAATTCCTGTGCCCCCAGGCATCTGTGTGGTGTTGGGTTCTACACCTCCCCAAGCAAAGACGTGTTCCGGAATTTTGAGTGTGTTGGGTACCTCCAACCGACAGCAGTGACGGGGTTCTGAATAGAATCACTAATATTGTCATATTTTGGTGTTTTCTTAGGCCGGGCTGCAAGGGAAATTTGGGAGATAGTCTGGAAAGCGGAGAAGTAGAAAGTGCCTCCCCAATGGCAGTGGAGGTAATTAGGCGACATCTCCAAACCTGAGAACAGCTGTACAGACAGAAAAATGCCTGGAGTGTATTTTCCTTAACCGTCATACACACAAAGATGTGTTCCGCTATCCTGAGTGTGGGGAGGTTTCTACACCTGTGAACAGCGCCTGGGATATAATAGCACCAGTATTTTCTTTTCCGTGATTATTTTCACAGGCCTGGCTGCGAGGTAAACTGTGGGATCGGCTGAAATTCGTAGAAGCAACAAGTTACTCCCCATGAAATTTTGAGGTATTTTTCCGACGTCCCACAGCCTTGGAACACCTGTGCCCCCCGAAACATGCGTGGAGATTGTTTACCCATTTCCATCAGACCCACAAAGTTTTCTTCTGTTATCCTAGGTGTGGGATGTTTCCTACAACGGTAGGTAGCGACTGGGTTCCAATACAACCAATAACATATTATCCCTGAGTGTTTACCCAGGCCGGGCTCTGAAGGAAAGCTAGGGATGGTATGGAAATCCAAGTAGCAGCGAGTGACCCTAGATGGACTATGGATGTAATTAGCAGACGTCTCCCTAACAGGGAAAATCATGTGCCCCCAGCAGTGAGTGTGCAGTGGGGCATCAGCACTCCCCCCAAAAAAGCCGTGTTCCCGAATCGTGAGTGTTTGGAGGTTCCTCCAACAGAAAGCAGCGCCCTGGTTCTGACAGAATGTCTTACATTTTTAATCCCTGGGTGTTTTCCAAGGTCGGGCTGCAAGGGAATGCTAGGATTAGGGCTGGAAATCGAAGTGAAGTGAGTGTCTCCACATTGGCAGTGGAGGTAATTAGCCAACATCTCCCATCCTGGGAACACCTGCACCCCAGAAACATGCCTTTAGTGTGTTTTCCTACTCCATCACACACACAAAAGAGTATTCTGTTTTACTTAGTATGTTGAGGTTTCTACAACTGTCAGGATCGTCTGGGTTCTAATAGAACTTGTAGCTTTCCTTCCCTGAGTGTTTTCCGAGACAGGGCTGAGAGTGAAATCTGGGGAATTGGCTGAAAATCCAAGAAGCAGTGAGTGCCCCAAGATGCACGGTGGAGGAAATTAACTGACTTCTCAATAACAGGGAAATACTTGTGCCCCCAGCCATGTGTGTGGAGTGGGGCTTCACAACTCACCAATCAAAGCCGTGTTTGGGAATCCTGTGTTTGTGGAGGTTCCTGCAACAGACAGCAGCGCCGGGTTTCTCATAGAAGTACTTAGTTTGTCATCCCTGGGTGTTTTCATAACCGGTGCAGCAAGGGAAAGCTGGGAAAATGGCTGGAAAACGAAGAAAATCAGACTGCATACCCATGGGCAGTGGAGGTAATTAGCCAACATCTCATATCCTGGGAACACCTGCACCCCATAAACATGCCTTAATGTGTTTTCCTACTCCATCACACACACAAAGGAGTGTTCTATTTTCCTTAGTGTGGGGAGGTTTCTACAACTTTCAGGAGCAACTTTGTTCTAACAGAAACTGTAGCTTTTATTCCCTGAGTTTTTCCCAGGCCGGGCTGCGAGGAAACGCTGGGGGTAGGGCTGGAAATGCAAGCAACTGCAAGGGCCTCCCCATGGACATTGGAGTTAATTATAAGAACTTCCACAACCTAAGAACGCCTTTACCACCTGAAACATGCGTGGAGTTAGTTTACCCATCTCTATCAGACACTCGAAGAATTGTTCTGTTACCCTGAGTGTGGGGAAGTTCCTACAACTGTCTGCAGCACCTGGGTTCCTATAGAACCCTAGCTTACTTGCCCTGAGTGTTTTCAAAGGCCGGGCTGCGAGTGAATTCTGGGGGATTGGCTGAAAAGCCAAGAAGCAGCGAGTGCCCCAAGACGCACTGTGGATGTAATTAGCGGACTTCTCCCTAAGAGGGACAAATCTGTGACCCCATCCTTCTGCGTGGATTGGGGCTCCACAACTCCCAACATGCAAAGACATGTTCCAGAATCCTGAGGATTTGGAGGATCCTCCAACAGACAGCAACGCCGGGGTACTGATAGAATCATTTATTTTTCATCCCTGAGTGTTTCACTAGTCCGGGCTACAAGGGAAAGCTGGGAGTTGGGCTTGAAAACGAAGAAGAAGACAGTGACTCCCCATGAGCATCGAAGGAAACTAGCCGACATCTCCCAACCTGGGAAAACCTGGATCCCCCAAAAAAATGCCTGGAGTGTGTTTTCCTACTCCATCACACACAGAAAGTTGTGTTCTGTTATCCTGAGTGTTCGAAGGTTTCCACAATTGTCCTCAGCGCATGGGTTCTAATCGCACCAGTAGCTTCATTTCACTGTGTGTTACCCCAGGCTGGGCTGCAAGGGAAATCCTGGGGGTTGGGCTGGAAGTCCAAGTAGCAGAGAGTGCCACGAGATGGACTTTAGAGGTAATTAGCGGAATTCTCCCTAACAGGTAAAAACTTGTGCCCACAGCCATGTGTGTGGTGTGGGGCTTCACAACTCACACAAGCAAAGACTTCTTTGGGAATCCTGTGTGTTTGGAGGTCCCTCCAACAGACAGCAGCGCCAGGGTTCTTATACAATCACTTAGTCTGTCATCCCTGGGTCTTTTCCTAACTCGGGCTGCAAGGGAAACCTGGGAGTAGGGATGGAAAACCAATAAAAACAGAGTGCCTCCCCATGGTCTCTGGAGATAATTAGCCAACGTATCACAACCTGGTTAAACCTGCACCCCAGAAACATGCATGGAGTGTGTTTTCCTACTACATAACACACACAAAGAAGTGTTCTGTTACCCTGTGTATTGGGACGTTTCTAAAACTGTCAGCAGCGCCTGGGTTCTAATTAAAATTTAAGCTACATTTTCTGAGTGTTCTCTCAAGCTGGGTTGCAAGGGAATTTGGGGATGGGCTGGAAAGCCAAGCATTAGCGATTTCCTCCCCATGGACAGTAGTGGGAAGTATCTGACCTCCCACATATTAGGAACACCTGTACCCCCTGAAACATGCGTGGAGGTTTTACCATCTCAGTCAGACACAAAAATATGTTCTGTTATCCTTCGTGTGCGGTGGTTTCTACAACGGTCTGCAGTGCCTGCGTTCCATTAGAATAACTAGCTTATTTCCTCTGAGTGTCTTCCAGGGCCGGCTACGGGGGAAAGATGGGGGTTCGGCTGGAAAGCCAAGTATCAACAAGTGCCTAGAGATTGACTGTAGAGGTAATTAGCGGACTTGTCATAAACAGGGAATTCCTGTGCCCACAGACATCTGTGTGGTGTGGGGCTCCAAACCTCCCACAAGCAAAGCGGTGTTCCGAAATTTTGAGTGTGTTGGGTACCTCCAACCGACAGCAGCGACGAGGTTCTGAATAGAATCACTAATTATGTCATATCTAGGTTAATACTTAGGCCGGGCTGCAAGGGATATTTGGGAGTTGGTCTGGAAAGTGAAGAAGTAGAGAGTGCCTCCCCAATGGCAGTGGAGGTAATTAGGCGACATCTCCAAACCTGGGAACAGCTGTACCCCCAGAAACATGCCTGAAGTGTATTTTCCTAAACAATCCTACATAAAAAGATATGTTCCGCTCTCCTGAGTGTGTGGAGGTTTCTACAACTGTGAACAGCGACTGGGATATAAAAGCACCAGTATTTTCTTTTCCGTGATTGTTTTCACAGGCCTGGCTGCGAGGTAAAGCTGTGGGTTGGGCTGAAATTCGTAGAAGCAGCAAGTTACTCCCCATGAAAATTTGAGGTATTTTTCCGACGTCCCACAGCCTTGGAAAACCTGTGCCCCCCAAAACATGCGTGGAGTTTGTTTACCCATCTCCATCAGACCCACAAAAATTTTTTCTGTTTTCCTAGGTGTGGGATGTTTCCTACAAAGTTAGGTAACTACTGAGTTCCTATAAACCCAATAGCATATTATCCCTGAGTGTTTACCCAGGCCGGGCTGTGAGGGAAAGCTGGGGGTTTGTATGGAAAGCCAAGTAGCAGCGAGTGCCCCTAGATGGACTATGGATGTAATTAGCAGACTTCTCCCTAACAGGGAGTATCATGTGCCCCCAACAGTGTGTGTGCAGTGGGGCTTCAACAATCCCCCCAACAAAGCCGTGTTCTGGAATCGTAAATGTTTGGAAGTTACTCCAACAGACAGCAGCGCCCTGGTTCTGATAGAATGTCTTAGATTTGTAATCCCTGCGTGTTTTCCACGGTCGGGCTGCAAGGGAATGCTAAGATTAGGGCTGGAAATCGAAGTGAAGGGAGTGCTTCCCCATGGGCATGGAGGTAATTAGACAACATCTCCCATCCTGGGAACACCTGCACCCCAGATATATGATTTAGTGTATTTTCCTACTCCATCACACACACAAAGGATTATCCTGTTTTCCTTAGAGTGTTGAGGTTTCTACAAATGTCAGGATCGCCTGGGTTCTAATAGAACTTGTAGCTTTCCTTCCCTGAGTGTTTTCCGAGACCGGGCTGAGAGTGAAATCTGGGGAATTGGCTGAAAATCCAAGAAGCAGTGAGTGCCCCAAGATGCACTGTGGAGGAAATTAACTGACTTCTCAATAACAGGGAAATACTTGGGCCCCCAGCCATGTGTGTGGAGTGGGGCTTCACAACTCCCCAATCAAAGCCGTGTTTGGGAATCCTGTGTGTGTGGAGGTTCCTGCAACTGACAGCAGCGCCGGGGTTCTGATAGAATTGTTTAGTTTGTCTTCCCTGGGTGTTTTCCTAACCCGTGCAGCAAGGGAAAGCTGGGAGTAGGGCTGGAAAACGAAGAAAACCAGAGTGCCTCCCCATGGGCAGTGGAGGTAATTAGACAAAATCTCCCATCCTGGGAACACCTGCACCCCAGAAACATGCCTTTAGTGTGTTTTCCTACTCCATCACACACACAAAGAAGTGTTCTATTTCCTTAGTGTGGGAAGGTTTCTACAACTTTCAGGAGCAACTTTGTTCTAACAGAACCTGTAGATTTTATTCCCTGAGTTTTTCCCAGGCAGGGCTGCGAGGAAACGCTGGGGGTAGGGCTGGAATTCCAAGCATCAGCAAGGGCCTCCCCATGGACAATGGAGGTAATTATATGAACTTCCACAACCTAAGAACGCCTTTACCACCTGAAACATGCGTGGAGTTAGTTTACCCATCTCTATCAGACACTCGACGAATTGTTCTGTTATCCTGAGTGTGGGGAGTTTCCTAAAACTGTCTGCAGCACCTGGGTTCCTATAGAGCTCTAGCTTACTTTCCCTGAGTGTTTTCAAAGGACAGGCTGCGTGTGAATTCTGGGGGATTGCCTGAAAATCCAAGAAGCAACGAGTGCCCCAAGACGCACTGTGGAGGTAAGTAGCGGACTTCTCCCTAACAGGGACAAATCTGTGACCCCATCCTTCTGCGTGGATTGGGGCTCCACAACTCCAAACATGCAAAGACTTGTTCCAGAATCCTGGGGGTTTGGAGGATCCTCCAACAGAAAGCAACGCCGGGGAACTGATAGAATCATTTATTTTTCATCCCTGGGTGTTTCACTAGTCCGGGCTACAAGGGAAAGCTTGGATTTGGGCTTGAAAACGAAGAAGAAGACAGTGACTCCCCATGAGCAGTGAAGGAAACTAGCCGATATCTCCCAACCTGGGAAAACCTGGATCCCCAGAAAAATGCCTGGCATGTGTTTTCCTACTCCATCACACACAGAAAGATGTGTTCTGTTATACTGAGTGTTCGAAGGTTTCCACAATTTTCAGCATCGCATGGTTCTAATAGGACCTGTAGCTTCTTTTCTCTCTGTGTTACACCAGGCCGTGTTGCAAGGGAAACCTGGGGGTTGGGCTGGAAATCCATGTAGCAGGGAGTGCCCCGAGATTGAATGTAGAGGGAATTAGCGAACTTCTCCCTAACAGGGAAAAACTTGTGCCCCCAGCCATGTGTTTGTTGTGGGGCTTCACAACTCACCCAAGCAAAGCCATTTTTGGGAATCCTGTGTGTTTGGAAGTGCCTCCAACAGACAGCAGCCCCAGGGTTCTGATAGAATCACTTAGTCTGTCATCCCTGGGTGTTTTCCAAACCCGTGCTGCAAGGGAAAGCTAGGAGTAGGTCTGGGAACGATGAAAAACAGAGTGCCTCCCCATGGATTTTGGAGTTAATTAGCCAACGTCTCCCAACCTGGTTAAACCTGCACCCCAGAAACATGCATGGAGTCTGCTTTTCCTACTACATAACACACACAAAGACGTGTTCTGTTACCCTGTGTATTGGGAGGTTTCTACAACTGTCAGCAGCGCCTGGGTTGTAATTAAAAATTAAGCTATATTTTCTGAGTGTTCTCTCAGGCTGGGTTGCAAGGGAACCTGGAGATGTGCTGGAAAGCCAAGCAGGAGCTATTTCCCCCCATGGGCAGTAGTGGGAAGTATCTGACCTCCCACAACTTAGGACCACCTGTACCCCTGAAACATGCGTGGAGGTTTTACCATCTCAATGAGACACAAAATATGTTCTGTTATCCTGCGTGTGCGGTGGTTCCTACAAGGGTCTGCAGTGCCTGTGTTCCATTAGAACCACTAGCTTATATCTTCTGAGTGTTTTCCAGGGCGGGCTGTGAGGGAAAGCTTGGGGTTCGGCTGGAAAGTCAAGTAGCAACAAGTGCCTAGAGATTGACTGTAGAGGTAATGAGCGGACTTCTCATAAACAGGGATTCCTGTGCCCCCAGGCATCTGTGTGGTGTTGGGTTCTACACCTCCCCAAGCAAAGACGTGTTCCGGAATTTGAGTGTGTTGGGTACCTCCAACCGACAGCAGTGACGGGGTTCTGAATAGAATCACTAATATTGTCATATTTTAGGTGTTTTCTTAGGCCGGGCTGCAAGGGAAATTTGGGAGATAGTCTGGAAAGCGGAGAAGTAGAAAGTGCCTCCCCAATGGCAGTGGAGGTAATTAGGCGACATCTCCAAACCTGAGAACAGCTGTACAGACAGAAAAATGCCTGGAGTGTATTTTCCTTAACCGTCATACACACAAAGATGTGTTCCGCTATCCTGAGTGTGGGGAGGTTTCTACACCTGTGAACAGCGCCTGGGATATAATAGCACCAGTATTTTCTTTTCCGTGATTATTTTCACAGGCCTGGCTGCGAGGTAAACTGTGGGATTCGGCTGAAATTCGTAGAAGCAACAAGTTACTCCCATGAAATTTTGAGGTATTTTTCCGACGTCCCACAGCCTTGGAACACCTGTGCCCCCCGAAACATGCGTGGAGATTGTTTACCCATTTCCATCAGACCCACAAAGTTTTCTTCTGTTATCCTAGGTGTGGGATGTTTCCTACAACGGTAGGTAGCGACTGGGTTCCAATACAACCAATAACATATTATCCCTGAGTGTTTACCCAGGCCGGGCTCTGAAGGAAAGCTAGGGATGGTATGGAAATCCAAGTAGCAGCGAGTGACCCTAGATGGACTATGGATGTAATTAGCAGACGTCTCCCTAACAGGGAAAATCATGTGCCCCCAGCAGTGAGTGTGCAGTGGGGCATCAGCACTCCCCCCCAAAAAAGCCGTGTTCCCGAATCGTGAGTGTTTGGAGGTTCCTCCAACAGAAAGCAGCGCCCTGGTTCTGACAGAATGTCTTACATTTTTAATCCCTGGGTGTTTTCCAAGGTCGGGCTGCAAGGGAATGCTAGGATTAGGGCTGGAAATCGAAGTGAAGTGAGTGTCTCCACATTGGCAGTGGAGGTAATTAGCCAACATCTCCCATCCTGGGAACACCTGCACCCCAGAAACATGCCTTTAGTGTGTTTTCCTACTCCATCACACACACAAAAGAGTATTCTGTTTTACTTAGTATGTTGAGGTTTCTACAACTGTCAGGATCGCCTGGGTTCTAATAGAACTTGTAGCTTTCCTTCCCTGAGTGTTTTCCGAGACAGGGCTGAGAGTGAAATCTGGGGAATTGGCTGAAAATCCAAGAAGCAGTGAGTGCCCCAAGATGCACGGTGGAGGAAATTAACTGACTTCTCAATAACAGGGAATACTTGTGCCCCCAGCCATGTGTGTGGAGTGGGGCTTCACAACTCACCAATCAAAGCCGTGTTTGGGAATCCTGTGTTTGTGGAGGTTCCTGCAACAGACAGCAGCGCCGGGGTTCTCATAGAAGTACTTAGTTTGTCATCCCTGGGTGTTTTCATAACCGGTGCAGCAAGGGAAAGCTGGGAAAATGGCTGGAAAACGAAGAAAATCAGAGTGCATACCCATGGGCAGTGGAGGTAATTAGCCAACATCTCCCATCCTGGGAACACCTGCACCCCATAAACATGCCTTAATGTGTTTTCCTACTCCATCACACACACAAAGGAGTGTTCGATTTTCCTTAGTGTGGGGAGGTTTCTAAAACTTTCAGGAGCAACTTTGTTCTAACAGAAACTGTAGCTTTTATTCCCTGAGTTTTTCCCAGGCCGGGCTGCGAGGAAACGCTGGGGGGTAGGGCTGGAAATGCCAAGCAACTGCAAGGGCCTCCCATGGACATTGGAGTAATTATAAGAACTTCCACAACCTAAGAACGCCTTTACCACCTGAAACATGCGTGGAGTTAGTTTACCCATCTCTATCAGACACTCGAAGAATTGTTCTGTTACCCTGAGTGTGGGGAAGTGCTACAACTGTCTGCAGCACCTGGGTTCCTATAGAACCCTAGCTTACTTGCCCTGAGTGTTTTCAAAGGCCGGGCTGCGAGTGAATTCTGGGGGATTGGCTGAAAAGCCAAGAAGCAGCGAGTGCCCCAAGACGCACTGTGGATGTAATTAGCGGACTTCTCCCTAAGAGGGACAAATCTGTGACCCCATCCTTCTGCGTGGATTGGGGCTCCACAACTCCCAACATGCAAAGACATGTTTCCAGAATCCTGAGGTTTTGGAGGATCCACCAACAGACAGCAACGCCGGGGTACTGATAAAAATCATTTATTTTTCATCCCTGAGTGTTTCACTAGTCCGGGCTACAAGGGAAAGCTGGGAGTTGGGCTTGAAAACGAAGAAGAAGACAGTGACTCCCCATGAGCATCGAAGGAAACTAGCCGACATCTCCCAACCTGGGAAAACCTGGATCCCCCAAAAAAATGCCTGGAGTGTGTTTTCCTACTCCATCACACACAGAAAGATTGTGTTCTGTTATCCTGAGTGTTCGAAGGTTTCCACAATTGTCCTCAGCGCATGGGTTCTAATAGCACCAGTAGCTTCTTTTCACTCTGTGTTACCCCAGGCTGGGCTGCAAGGGAAACCTGGGGGTTGGGCTGGAAATCCAAGTAGCAGAGAGTGCCACGAGATGGACTTTAGAGGTAATTAGCGGAATTCTCCCTAACAGGTAAAAACTTGTGCCCACAGCCATGTGTGTGGTGTGGGGCTTCACAACTCACACAAGCAAAGCCTTCTTTGGGAATCCTGTGTGTTTGGAGGTCCCTCCAACAGACAGCAGCGCCAGGGTTCTTATACAATCACTTAGTCTGTCATCCCTGGGTCTTTTCCTAACTCGGGCTGCAAGGGAAACCTGGGAGTAGGGATGGAAAACCAATAAAAACAGAGTGCCTCCCCATGGTCTCTGGAGATAATTAGCCAACGTATCACAACCTGGTTAAACCTGCACCCCAGAAACATGCATGGAGTGTGTTTTCCTACTACATAACACACACAAAGAAGTGTTCTGTTACCCTGTGTATTGGGACGTTTCTAAAACTGTCAGCAGCGCCTGGGTTCTAATTAAAATTTAAGCTACATTTTCTGAGTGTTCTCTCAAGCTGGGTTGCAAGGGAATTTGGGGATGGGCTGGAAAGCCAAGCATTAGCGATTTCCTCCCCATGGACAGTAGTGGGAAGTATCTGACCTCCCACATATTAGGAACACCTGTACCCCCTGAAACATGCGTGGAGGTTTTACCATCTCAGTCAGACACAAAAATATGTTCTGTTATCCTTCGTGTGCGGTGGTTTCTACAACGGTCTGCAGTGCCTGCGTTCCATTAGAATAACTAGCTTATTTCCTCTGAGTGTCTTCCAGGGCCGGCTACGGGGGAAAGATGGGGGTTCGGCTGGAAAGCCAAGTATCAACAAGTGCCTAGAGATTGACTGTAGAGGTAATTAGCGGACTTGTCATAAACAGGGAATTCCTGTGCCCACAGACATCTGTGTGGTGTGGGGCTCCAAACCTCCCACAAGCAAAGCGGTGTTCCGAATTTTGAGTGTGTTGGGTACCTCCAACCGACAGCAGCGACGGAGGTTCTGAATAGAATCACTAATTATGTCATATCTAGGTTAATACTTAGGCCGGGCTGCAAGGGATATTTGGGAGTTGGTCTGGAAAGTGAAGAAGTAGAGGAGTGCCTCCCCAATGGCAGTGGAGGTAATTAGGCGACATCTCCAAACCTGGGAACAGCTGTACCCCCAGAAACATGCCTGAAGTGTATTTTCCTAAACAATCCTACATAAAAGATATGTTCCGCTATCCTGAGTGGTGGGGAGGTTTCTACAACTGTGAACAGCGACTGGGATATAATAGCACCAGTATTTTCTTTTCCGTGATTGTTTTCAACAGGCCTGGCTTGCGAGGTAAAGCTGTGGGTTGGGACTGAAATTCGTAGAAGCACGCAATTACTCCCCATGAAATTTTGAGGTAGTTTTCCGACGTCCCACAGCCTTGGAAACCTGTGCCCCCAGAAACATGCGTGGAGTTTTTTACCCATCTCCATCGACCCACAAAGAATTTTCTTCTGTTATCCTAGTGTGGGATGTTTCCTACAACGTGTAGGTAGCGTACTGGGTTCCAATACAACCAATAGCATATTATCACTGATTGTTTACCAGGCCGGCTTGTGAGGGGTAAGCTGGGGGTTTGATAGGAAAGCCAGTAGCAGCGAGTGCCCCTAGATGGACTATGGATGTACTTAGCAGACTTCTCCCTAACAGGGTAAATCATGTGCCCCCAGCAGTGAATGTGCAGTGGGGCTTCACCACTCCCCCCAACAAAGCCGTCTTCCGAAATCGTGAGTGTTTGAAGGTTCCTCCAACAGACAGCAGCGCCCTTGTTCTGACAGAATGTCTTAGATTTGTAATCCCTGCGTGTTTTCCACGGTCGGGCTGCAAGGCAATGCTAGGATTAGGGCTGGAAATCGAAGTGAAGAGAGTGCTTCCCCATGGGCAGTGGAGGTAATTAGCCAACATCTCCCATCTCTGGAACACCTGCACCCCAGAACATGCCTTTAGTGTGTTTTCCTACTCCATCACACACACAAAGGATTATCCTGTATTCCTTAGTATGTTGAGGTTTCTACAACTGTCAGGATCGCCTGGGTCCTAATAGAACTTGTAGCTTTCCTTCCCTGAGTGTTTTCCGAGACCGGGCTGAGAGTGAAATCTGGGGAATTGGCTGAAAAGCCAAGAAGCAGCGAGTGCCCCAAGATGCACTGTGGAGGTAATTAACTGACTTCTCAATAACAGGGAAATACTTGTGCCCCCAGCCATGTGTGTGGAGTGGGGCTTCACAACTCCCCAATCAAAGCGTGTTTGGGAATCCTGTGTGTGTGGAGGTTCCTGCAACAGACAGCAGCGCCGGGGTTCTGATAGAATTACTTAGTTTGTCATCCCTGGGTGTTTTCCTAACCCGTGCAGCAAGGGAAAGCTGGGAGTAGGGCTGGAAAACGAAGAAAATCAGAGTGCCTCCCCATGGGCAGTGGAGGTAATTAGCCAAAATCTCCCATCCTGGGAACACCTGCACCCCAGGAACATGCCTTTAATGTGTTTTCCTACTCCATCAACAGACACAAAGAATGTGTTCTCTTTCCTTAGTGTGGGAGGTTTCTACAACTTTCAGGAGCAACTTTGTTCTAACAGAACCTGTAGCTTTTATTCCCTGAGTTTTTCCCAGGCCGGGCTGCGAGGAAACGCTGGGGGTAGGGCTGGAAATCCAAGCAACTGCAAGGGCCTCCCCATGGACATGTGAGGTAATTATACGAACTTACATAAACCTAAGAACGCCTGTACAACCTGAAACATGCGTGGAGTTAGTTTACCCATCTCTATCAGACACTCAACGAATTGTTCTGTTACCCTGAGTGTGGGGAGGTACCAACTGTCTGCAGCACCTGTGTTCCTATAGAACCCTAGCTTACTTTCCCTGAGTGTTTTCAAAAGGCCGGGCTGCGAGTGAAATCTAGGGATTGGCTGAAAAGCCAAGAAGCATCGAGTGCCCCAAGACGCATTGTGGAGTTAATTAGCGGACTTCTCCCTAACAGGGACAAATCTGTGACCCCATCCTTCTGCGTGGATTGGGGCTCCACAACTCCCAACATGCAAAGACTTTTTCCAGAATCCTGAGGGTTTGGAGGATCCTCCAACAGACAGCAACGCCGGGGTACTGATAGAATCATTTATTTTTCATCCCTGGGTGTTTCACTAGTCCGGGCTACAAGGGAAAGCTGGGAGTTGGGCTTGAAAATGAAGAAGAAGACAGTGACTCCCCATGAGCAGTGAAGGAAACTAGCCGACATCTCCCAACCTGGGAAAATCCTGGATCCCCAAAAAAATGCCTGGCGTGTGTTTTCCTACTCCATCACACCAGAAAGATGTGTTCTGCTATCCTGAGTGTTCGAAGGTTTCCACAATTGTCAGCAGCGCATGGGTTCTAATAGCACCAGTAGCTCTTTTCACCTGTGGTTAGCCCAGGGCCGGGCTGCAAGTGAAACCTGGGGGTTGGGCTGGAAATCCAAGTAGCAGGGAGTAGCCACGATATGGTACTTAGAGGTAATTAGCGGACTTCTACCTAACAGGGATACAACTTGATGCCCGCAGCCTAAGGTGTTGGTGTGGGGCTTCAAAACTCAACACAAGCAAAGCCTTCTTTGGGAATCCTGTGGTGTTTGGAGGTGCCCTCCAACAGACAGCAGTCGCCATGGTTCTCGATAGAATCACTTAGTCTGTCATCCCTCGGTGGTTTTCTAACCCGGGCTGCAAGGGAAAGCTGGGAGTAGTGCTGGAAAATGCAGAAAACAGAGTGCCTCCCCATGGACTCTGGCAGATAATTAGCCAACGTCTCCCAACCTGGTTAACCTGCACCCCAGAGACATGCATGGAGGTGTTTTCCTAATACATAACACACACAAATCAGTGTTCTGTTACCCTGTGTATTGGGAGGTTTCTTACAACTATCAGCAATCACGCCTGGGTTCTAATTAAATATTAAGCTACATTTTCTGAGTGTTCTCTCAGGCTGGGTTGCAAGGGAAACTGGGGATGGGCTGGAAAGCCAAGCAGGAAGCGATTTCCTCCCCATGGGCAGTAGTGGGAAGTATCTGACCTCCCACACCTAGGAACACCTGTACCCCTGAACATGCGTGGAGGTTTTACCATCTCAATCAGACACAAAACATGTTTCTGTTATCCTGCGTGTGCGATAGAGTCCTACACGGTGCTGCAGTGCCTGTGTCCATTAGAACCACTAGATATTTCTTCTGAGTGTTTTCCCAGGGCTGGGCTGTGAGGGAAAGCTTGGGGTTCGGCTGGAAAGTCAAGTAGCAACAAGTGCCTAGAGATTGACTGTAGAGGTAATGAGCGGACTTCTCATAAACAGGGAATTCCTGTGCCCCCAGGCATCTGTGTGGTGTTGGGTTCTACACCTCCCCAAGCAAAGACGTGTTCCGGAATTTTGAGTGTGTTGGGTACCTCCAACCGACAGCAGCGACGGGGTTCTGAATAGAATCACTATATTGTCATATTTAGGTGTTTTCTTAGGCCGGGCTGCAAGGGAAATTTGGGAGATAGTCTGGAAAGCGGAGAAGTAGAAAGTGCCTCCCCAATGGCAGTGGAGGTAATTAGGCGACATCTCCAAACCTGAGAACAGCTGTACAGACAGAAAAATGCCTGGAGTGTATTTTCCTTAACCGTCATACACACAAAGATGTGTTCCGCTATCCTGAGTGTGGGGAGGTTTCTACACCTGTGAACAGCGCCTGGGATATAATAGCACCAGTATTTTCTTTTCCGTGATTGTTTTTCACAGGCCTGGCTGCGAGGTAAAATCTGTGGGTTCGGGCTGAAATTCGTAGAAGCAGCAAGTTACTCCCATGAAAATTTGAGGTATTTTTCCGACGTCCCACAGCCTTGGAACACCTGTGCCCACCGAAACATGCGTGGAGTTTGTTTACCCCTCTCCATCAGACCCACAAAGATTTCTTCTGTTATCCTAGTGTGGGATGTTTCCTACAACGGTAGGTAGCGGACTGGGTTCCAATACAACCAATAGCATATTCTCCTGAGTGTTTACCCAGGCCGGGCTGTGAGGGTAAGCTGGGGTTGTTATGGAAAGCCAAGTAGCAGCGAGTGCCCCTAGATGGACTATGGATGTAATTAGCAGACTTCTCCCTAACAGGGAAAATCTTGTGCCCCCAGCAGTGAGTGTGCTATGGGGCTTCACCACTCCCCCCAATCAAAAAAAGCCGTGGTTTCCGGAATCGTGAGTGTTTGGAAGGTTCCTCCCAAACAGACAACAGCGCCCTGGTTCTGACAGAATGTCTAGATTTGTAATCCCTGGGTGTTTTCCACGTTCGGGCTGCAAGGGAAATGCTAGGATAAGGGTTGGAAATCGAAGTGAAGAGAGTGTTTCCCCATGGGCAGTGGAGGTAATTAGCCAACATCTCCCATCCTGGGAACACCTGCACCCCAGAAACATGCCTTTAGTGTGTTTTCCTACTCCATCACACACACAAAGGATTATCCTGTATTCCTTAGTATGTTGAGGTTTCTACAACTGTCAGGATCGCCTGGGTTATAATAGAACTTGTAGCTTTCCTTCCCTGAGTGTTTTCCGAGACCGGGCTGAGAGTGAAATCTGGGGAATTGGCTGAAAAGCCAAGAAGCAGCGAGTGCCCAAGATGCACTGTGGAGGTAATTAACTGACTTCTCAATAACAGGGAAATACTTGTGCCCCCAGCCATGTGTGTGGAGTGGGGCTTCACAACTCCCCAATCAAAGCCGTGTTTGGGAATCCTGTGTGTGTGGAGGTTCCTGCAACAGACAGCAGCGCCGGGGTTCTGATAGAATTACTTAGTTTGTCATCCCTGGGTGTTTTCCTAACCCGTGCAGCAAGGGAAAGCTGGGAGTAGGGCTGGAAAATGAAGAAAATCAGAGTGCCTCCCCATGGGCAGTGGAGGTAATTAGCCAAAATCTCCCATCCTGGGAAAACCTGCACCCCAGAAACATGCCTTTAGTGTGTTTTCCTACTCCATCACACACACAAAGAAGTGTTCTCTTTTCCTTAGTGTGGGGAGGTTTCTACAAACTTTCAGGAGCAACTTGTGTCTAACAGAACCTGTAGCTTTTATTCCCTGAGTTTTTCCCAGGCCGGGCTGCGAGAAACGCTGGGGGTAGGCTGGAAATCCAAGCAACTGCAAGGGCCTCCCCATGGACAGTGGAGGTAATTATACGAACTTCCACATAAACTAAGAACGCCTGTACCAACCTGAAACATGCGTGGAGTTAGTTTACCCATCTCTATCAGACACTCAACGAATTGTTTCTGTTACCCTGAAGTGGGGGAGGTACCAACTGTCTGCAGCACCTGGGTTCCTATAGAACACTAGCTTACTTGCCCTGAGTGTTTTCAAAGGCCGGGCTGCGAGTGAATCTAGGGGGAGTGGCTGAAAAGCCAAGAAGCATGCGAGTGCCCCAAGACGCACTGTGGAGGTAATTAGCGGACTTCTCCCTAACCGGGACAAATCTGTGACCCCATCCTTCTTGCGTGGATTGAGGGCTCCACAACTCCCAACATGCAAAGACTTGTTCCAGAATCCTGAGGGTTGGAGGATCCTCCAAAGACAGCAACGCCGGGGGTACTGATAGAATCATTTATTTTCATCCCTGGGTGTTTCACTAGTCCGGGCTACAAGGTAAAGCTGGGAGTTGGGCTTGAAAACTGAAGTAGAAGACAGTGACTCCCCATGAGCATGGAAGGAAACTCGCCGACATCTCCCAACCTGGGAAACCTGGATCCCAAAAAATGCCTGGCGTGTGTTTTCCTACTCCAATCACACACAGAAAGTGTGTTCTGCTATCCTGTAGTGTCTCGAAGGTTTCCACAATTGTCAGCAGCGCATGGGTTCTAATAGCACCAGTATCTTCTTTTCACTCTGTGTTACCCCAGGCCTGGGCTGCAAGGGAACCCTGGGGGTTGGGCTGGAAATCCAAGTAGCAGGGAGTGCCCCGAGATGGATCTTTAGAGGTAATTAGCGGACTTCTACCTAACGAGGGATAAACTTGAGCCCCCAGCCCAGTGTGAGTGTGGTGGCTTCACAACTCAACCAAGCAAAGCCGTGTTTGGGAATCCTGTGTGTTTGGAGGTGCCTCCAACAGACAGCAGTGCCCGGGTTCTCATAGAATCACTTAGTCTGTCCTCCCGGGGTGTTTCTAACACGGGCTGCAAGGGAAAGCTGAGTAGTGGCTGGAAAATGAAGAAATCAGAGTGCCTCCCCATGGACTCTGGAGATAATTAGCCAACGTCTCCCAACCTGGTTATACCTGCACCCCAGAAACATGCATGGAGTGTGTTTTCCTACTACATAACACACACAAATCAGTGTTCTGTTACCCTGTGTATTGGGAGTTTCTAAAACTGTCAGCAGCGCCTGGGTTCTAATTAAAATTTAAGCTACATTTTCTGAGTGTTCTCTCAAGCTGGGTTGCAAGGGAATTTGGGGATGGGCTGGAAAGCCAAGCATTAGCGATTTCCTCCCCATGGACAGTAGTGGGAAGTATCTGACCTCCCACATATTAGGAACACCTGTACCCCCTGAAACATGCGTGGAGGTTTTACCATCTCAGTCAGACACAAAAATATGTTCTGTTATCCTTCGTGTGCGGTGGTTTCTACAACGGTCTGCAGTGCCTGCGTTCCATTAGAATAACTAGCTTATTTCCTCTGAGTGTCTTCCAGGGCCGGCTACGGGGAAAGATGGGGGTTCGGCTGGAAAGCCAAGTATCAACAAGTGCCTAGAGATTGACTGTAGAGGTAATTAGCGGACTTGTCATAAACAGGGAATTCCTGTGCCCACAGACATCTGTGTGGTGTGGGGCTCCAAACCTCCCACAAGCAAAGCGGTGTTCCGAAATTTTGAGTGTGTTGGGTACCTCCAACCGACAGCAGCGACGAGGTTCTGAATAGAATCACTAATTATGTCATATCTAGGTTAATACTTAGGCCGGGCTGCAAGGGATATTTGGGAGTTGGTCTGGAAAGTGAAGAAGTAGAGAGTGCCTCCCCAATGGCAGTGGAGGTAATTAGGCGACATCTCCAAACCTGGGAACAGCTGTACCCCCAGAAACATGCCCTGAAGTGTATTTTCCTAAACAATCCTACAAAAAAGATATGTTCCGCTCTCCTGAGTGTGTGGAGGTTTCTACAACTGTGAACAGCGACTGGGATATAAAAGCACCAGTATTTTCTTTTCCGTGATTGTTTTCACAGGCCTGGCTGCGAGGTAAAGCTGTGGGTTGGGCTGAAATTCGTAGAAGCAGCAAGTTACTCCCCATGAAAATTTGAGGTATTTTTCCGACGTCCCACAGCCTTGGAAAACCTGTGCCCCCCAAAACATGCGTGGAGTTTGTTTACCCATCTCCATCAGACCCACAAAAATTTTTTCTGTTTTCCTAGGTGTGGGATGTTTCCTACAAAGTTAGGTAACTACTGAGTTCCTATAAACCCAATAGCATATTATCCCTGAGTGTTTACCCAGGCCGGGCTGTGAGGGAAAGCTGGGGGTTTGTATGGAAAGCCAAGTAGCAGCGAGTGCCCCTAGATGGACTATGGATGTAATTAGCAGACTTCTCCCTAACAGGGAGTATCATGTGCCCCCAACAGTGTGTGTGCAGTGGGGCTTCAACAATCCCCCCAACAAAGCCGTGTTCTGGAATCGTAAATGTTTGGAAGTTACTCCAACAGACAGCAGCGCCCTGGTTCTGATAGAATGTCTTAGATTTGTAATCCCTGCGTGTTTTCCACGGTCGGGCTGCAAGGGAATGCTAAGATTAGGGCTGGAAATCGAAGTGAAGGGAGTGCTTCCCCATGGGCAATGGAGGTAATTAGACAACATCTCCCATCCTGGGAACACCTGCACCCCAGATATATGATTTAGTGTATTTTCCTACTCCATCACACACACAAAGGATTATCCTGTTTTCCTTAGAGTGTTGAGGTTTCTACAAATGTCAGGATCGCCTGGGTTCTAATAGAACTTGTAGCTTTCCTTCCCTGAGTGTTTTCCGAGACCGGGCTGAGAGTGAAATCTGGGGAATTGGCTGAAAATCCAAGAAGCAGTGAGTGCCCCAAGATGCACTGTGGAGGAAATTAACTGACTTCTCAATAACAGGGAAATACTTGGGCCCCCAGCCATGGTGTGTGGAGTGGGGCTTCACAACTCCCCAATCAAAGCCGTGTTTGGGAATCCTGTGTGTGTGGAGGTTCCTGCAACTGACAGCAGCGCCGGGGTTCTGATAGAATTGTTTAGTTTGTCTTCCCTGGGTGTTTTCCTAACCCGTGCAGCAAGGGAAAGCTGGGAGTAGGGCTGGAAAACGAAGAAAACCAGAGTGCCTCCCCATGGGCAGTGGAGGTAATTAGACAAATCTCCCATCCTGGGAACACCTGCACCCCAGAAACATGCCTTTAGTGTGTTTTCCTACTCCATCACACACAAAGAAGTGTTCTATTTCCTTAGTGTGGGAAGGTTTCTACAACTTTCAGGAGCAACTTTGTTCTAACAGAACCTGTAGATTTTATTCCCTGAGTTTTTCCCAGGCAGGGCTGCGAGGAAACGCTGGGGTAGGGCTGGAATTCCAAGCATCAGCAAGGGCCTCCCCATGGACAATGGAGGTAATTATATGAACTTCCACAACCTAAGAACGCCTTTACCACCTGAAACATGCGTGGAGTTAGTTTACCCATCTCTATCAGACACTCGACGAATTGTTCTGTTATCCTGAGTGGGGAGTTTCCTAAAACTGTCTGCAGCACCTGGGTTCCTATAGAGCTCTAGCTTACTTTCCCTGAGTGTTTTCAAAGGACAGGCTGCGTGTGAATTCTGGGGGATTGCCTGAAAATCCAAGAAGCAAACAGTGCCCCAAGACGCACTGTGGAGGTAAGTAGCGGACTTTCCCTAACAGGGACAAGTCTGTGACCCCATCCTTCTGCGTGGATTGGGGCTCCACAACTCCAAACATGCAAAGACTTGTTCCAGAATCCTGGGGGTTTGGAGGATCCTCCAACAGAAAGCAACGCCGGGGAACTGATAGAATCATTTATTTTTCATCCCTGGGTGTTTCACTAGTCCGGGCTACAAGGGAAAGCTTGGATTTGGGCTTGAAAACGAAGAAGAAGACAGTGACTCCCCATGAGCAGTGAAGGAAACTAGCCGATATCTCCCAACCTGGGAAAACCTGGATCCCCAGAAAAATGCCTGGCATGTGTTTTCCTACTCCATCACACACAGAAAGATGTGTTCTGTTATACTGAGTGTTCGAAGGTTTCCACAATTTTCAGCATCGCATGGGTTCTAATAGGACCTGTAGCTTTTCTCTCTGTGTTACACCAGGCCGTGTTGCAAGGGAAACCTGGGGGTTGGGCTGGAAATCCATGTAGCAGGGAGTGCCCCGAGATTGAATGTAGAGGGAATTAGCGAACTTCTCCCTAACAGGGAAAAACTTGTGCCCCCAGCCATGTGTTTGATGTGGGGCTTCACAACTCACCCAAGCAAAGCCATTTTTGGGAATCCTGTGTGTTTGGAAGTGCCTCCAACAGACAGCAGCCCCAGGGTTCTGATAGAATCACTTAGTCTGTCATCCCTGGGTGTTTTCCAAACCCGTGCTGCAAGGGAAAGCTAGGAGTAGGTCTGGAAACGATGAAAAACAGAGTGCCTCCCATGGATTTTGGAGTTAATTAGCCAACGTCTCCCAACCTGGTTAAACCTGCACCACAGAAACATGCATGGAGTCTTTTTCCTACTACATAACACACACAAAGACGTTTCTGTTACCCTGTGTATTGGGAGGGGTTTCTACAACTGTCAGCAGCAGCGCCTGGGTTGTAATTAAAATTAAGCTATATTTTCTGAGTGTTCTCTCAGGCTGGGTTGCAAGGGAACCTGGAGATGTGCTGGAAAGCCAAGCAGGAGCTATTTCCCCCCATGGGCAGTAGTGGGAAGTATCTACCTCCCACAACTTAGGACCACCTGTACCCCCTGAAACATGCGTGGAGGTTTACCATCTCAATGAGACACAAAAATATGTTCTGTTATCCTGCGTGTGCGGTGGTTCCTACAAGGGTCTGCAGTGCCTGTGTTCCATTAGAACCACTAGCTTATATCTTCTGAGTGTTTTCCAGGGCGGGCTGTGAGGGAAAGCTTGGGGTTCGGCTGGAAAGTCAAGTAGCAACAAGTGCCTAGAGATTGACTGTAGAGGTAATGAGCGGACTTCTCATAAACAGGGAATTCCTGTGCCCCCAGGCATCTGTGTGGTGTTGGGTTCTACACCTCCCCAAGCAAAGACGTGTTCCGGAATTTGAGTGTGTTGGGTACCTCCAACCGACAGCAGCGACGGGGTTCTGAATAGAATCACTAATATTGTCATATTTAGGTGTTTTCTTAGGCCGGGCTGCAAGGGAAATTTGGGAGATAGTCTGGAAAGCGGAGAAGTAGAAAGTGCCTCCCCAATGGCAGTGGAGGTAATTAGGCGACATCTCCAAACCTGAGAACAGCTGTACAGACAGAAAAATGCCTGGAGTGTATTTTCCTTAACCGTCATACACACAAAGATGTGTTCCGCTATCCTGAGTGTGGGGAGGTTTCTACACCTGTGAACAGCGCCTGGGATATAATAGCACCAGTATTTTCTTTTCCGTGATTATTTTCACAGGCCTGGCTGCGAGGTAAACTGTGGGTTCGGCTGAAATTCGTAGAAGCAACAAGTTACTCCCCATGAAATTTTGGTATTTTTCCGACGTCCCACAGCCTTGGAAACCTGTGCCCCCCGAAACATGCGTGGAGATTGTTTACCATTTCCATCAGACCCACAAAGTTTTCTTCTGTTATCCTAGGTGTGGGATGTTTCCTACAACGGTAGGTAGCGACTGGGTTCCAATACAACCAATAACATATTATCCCTGAGTGTTTACCCAGGCCGGGCTCTGAAGGAAAGCTAGGGATGGTATGGAAATCCAAGTAGCAGCGAGTGACCCTAGATGGACTATGGATGTAATTAGCAGAGTCTCCCTAACAGGGAAAATCATGTGCCCCCAGCAGTGAGTGTGCAGTGGGGCATCAGCACTCCCCCCAAAAAAGCCGTGTTCCCGAATCGTGAGTGTTTGGAGGTTCCTCCAACAGAAAGCAGCGCCCTGGTTCTGACAGAATGTCTTACATTTTTAATCCCGGGTGTTTTCCAAGGTCGGGCTGCAAGGGAATGCTAGGATTAGGGCTGGAAATCGAAGTGAAGTGAGTGTCTCCACATTGGCAGTGGAGGTAATTAGCCAACATCTCCCATCCTGGGAACACCTGCACCCCAGAAACATGCCTTTAGTGTGTTTTCCTACTCCATCACACACAAAAGAGTATTCTGTTTTACTTAGTATGTTGAGGTTTCTACAACTGTCAGGATCGCCTGGGTTCTAATAGAACTTGTAGCTTTCCTTCCCTGAGTGTTTCCGAGACGGGCTGAGAGTGAAATCTGGGGAATTGGCTGAAAATCCAAGAAGCAGTGAGTGCCCCAAGATGCACTGTGGAGGAAATTAACTGACTTCCATAACAGGGAAATACTTGTGCCCCCAGCCATGTGTGTGGAGTGGGGCTTCACAACTCCCCAATCAAAGCCGTGTTTGGGAATCCTGTGTGTGGGAGGTTCCTGCAACAACAGCAGCGCCGGGGTTCTCATAGAATACTTAGTTTGTCATCCCTGGGTGTTTTCCTAACCCGTGCAGCAAGGGAAAGCTGGGATGGCTGGAAAACGAAGAAAATCAGAGTGCCTCCCATGGGCAGTGGAGGTAATTAGACAAATCTCCCATCCTGGGAACACCTGCACCCCAAAACATGCCTTAGTGTGTTTTCCTACTCCATCACACACACAAAGAAGTGTTCTATTTTCCTTAGTGTGGGGAAGGTTTCTACAACTTCAGGAGCAACTTTGTTCTAACAGAAACTGTAGATTTTATTCCCTGAGTTTTTCCCAGGCAGGGCTGCGAGGAAACGCTGGGGGTAGGGCTGGAATTCAAGCAAGCAAGGGCCTCCCCATGGACAATGGAGTAATTATAGAACTTCCACAACCTAAGAACGCCTTTACCACCTGAAACATGCGTGGATTTAGTTTACCCATCTATCAGACACTCGACGAATTGTTCTGTTATCCTGAGTGTGGGGAGTTCCTAAACTGTCTGCAGCACCTGGGTTCCTATAGAGCTCTAGCTTACTTTCCCTGAGTGTTTTTCAAAGGACAGGCTGCGTGTGAATTCTGGGGGATTGCCTGAAAATCCAAGAAGCAAACAGTGCCCCAAGCACTGTGGAGGTAAGTAGCGGACTTCTCCCTAACAGGGACAAGTCTGTGACCCCATCCTTCTGCGTGGATTGGGGCTCCACAACTCCAAACATGCAAAGACTTGTTCCAGAATCCTGGGGGTTTGGAGGATCCTCCAACAGAAGCAACGCCGGGGAACTGATAAATCATTTATTTTTCATCCCTGGGTGTTTCACTAGTCCGGGCTACAGGGAAAGCTTGGATTTGGGCTTGAAAACGAAGAAGAAGACAGTGACTCCCCATGAGCATGAAGGAAACTAGCCGATATCTCCCAACCTGGGAAACCTGGATCCCCAAAAAATGCTGGCATGTGTTTTCCTACTCCATCACACACAGAAAGATGTGTTCTGTTATACTGAGTGTTCGAAGGTTTCCACAATTTCAGCATCGCATGGGTTCCTAGGACCGTAGCTTCTTTTCTCTCTGTGTTACACCAGGCGTGCTGCAAGGGAAACCGGGGGTTGGGCTGGAAATCCAATGTAGCAGGGAGTGCCCCGAGATGAAGTAGAGGGAAATTAGCGAACTTCTCCCTAACAGGAAAACTTGTGCCCCAGCCATGTGTTGATGTGGGGCTTCACAACTCACCAAGCAAAGCCATTTTGGGAATCCTGTGTGTTTGGAAGTGCCTCCAACAGACAGCAGCCCCAGGGTTCTGATAGAATCACTTAGTCTGTCTCCCTGGGTGTTTTCCTAACCCGTGCTGCAAGGGAAAGCTAGGAGTAGGTCTGGAAACGATGAAAAACAGAGTGCCTCCCCATGGTTTGGAGATAATTAGCCAACGTCTCCCAACCTGGTTAAACCTGCACCACAGAAACATGCATGGAGTCTCTTTTCCTACTACATAACACACACAAAGACGTGTTTCTGTTACCCTGTGTATTGGGAGGTTTTACAACTGTCAGCAGCGCCTGGGTTGTAATTAAAAATTTAAGCTATATTTTCTGAGTGTTCTCTCAGGCTGGGTTGCAAGGGAACCTGGAGATGTGCTGGAAAGCCAAGCAGGAGCTATTTCCCCCCATGGGCAGTAGTGGGAAGTATCTTACCTCCCACAATTAGGACCACCTGTACCCCTGAAACATGCGTGGAGGTTTACATCTCAATGAGACACAAAAATGTTCTGTTATCCTGCGTGTGCGGTGGTTCCTACAAGGGTCTGCAGTGCCTGTGTTCCATTAGAACCACTAGCTTATATCTTCTGAGTGTTTTCCAGGGCGGGCTGTGAGGGAAAGCTTGGGGTTCGGCGGTGGAAAGTCAAGTAGCAAACAAGTGCCTAGAGATTGACTGTAGAGGTAAAGCGGACTTCTCATAAACAGGGAATTCCTGTGCCCCCAGGCATTGTGTGGTGTTGGGTTCTACACCTCCCCAAGCAAAGACGTGTTCCGAAATTTTGAGTGTGTTGGGTACCTCCAACCGACAGCAGCGACGGGTTCTGAATAGAATCACTAATATTGTCTATTTAGTGTTTTACTTAGGCCGGGCTGCAAGGGGAATTTGGGAGTTAGTCTGGAAAGCGGAGAGGAGTAGAAAGTGCCTCCCAATGGCAGTGGAGGTAATTAGGCGACATCTCCAAACCTGAGAACAGCTGTACCAGAAAAAAGCCTGGAGTGTATTTTTTAAACAAGTCATACACAAAAAGATGTGTTCCGCTATCCTGAGTGTGGGAGGTTTCTACACTGTGAACAGCGCCTGGGATATAATAGCACCAGTATTTTCTTTTCCGTGATTATTTTCACAGGCCTGGCTGCGAGGGTAAACTGTGGGTTCGGGGCTGAAATTCGTAGAAGCAACAAGTACTCCCATGAAAATTTTGAGGTATTTTTCCGACGTCCCACAGCCTTGGAAACACCTGTGCCCCCCGAAACATGCGTGGAGATTGTTTACCCATTTCCATCAGACCCACAAATTTTTTCTTCGTTATCCTAGGTGTGGGATGTTTCCTACAACGGTAGGTAGCGACTGGGTTCCAATACAACCAATAACATATTATCCCTGAGTGTTTTACCCAGGCCGGGCTGAAGGAAAGCTAGGGATGGGTATGGAAATCCAAGTAGCAGCGAGTGACCCTAGATGGACTATGGATGTAATTAGCAGAAGTTCCCTAACAGGGAATCATGTGCCCCCAGCAGTGTGTGTGCAGTGGGGCATCACACTCCCCCCAAAAAGCCGTGTTCCCGAATCGTGAGTGTTGGAGGTTCCTCCAACAGAAAGCAGCGCCCTGGTTCTGAGAATGTCTTACATTTTTAATCCTGGTTTTCCAAGGTCGGGCTGCAAGGGAAATGCTAAGATTAGGGCTGGAAATCGAAGGAAGTGAGGGAGTCTTCCACATTGGCATGGAGGTAATTAGCCAACATCTCCCATCCTGGGAACACCTGCACCCCAGAAATGATTTAGTGTTTTCCTTACTCCATCACACACACAAAAGGTATTCCTGTTTTACTTAGTATGTTGAGGTTTCACAAATGTCAGGATCGCCGGGTTCTAATAGGAACTTGTAGCTTCCCTTCCCTGGAGTGTTTTCCGAGACCGGGATGAGAGTGAAATCGGGGAATGGCTGAAAATCCAAGAGCAGTGAGTGCCCCAAGATGCACTGTGGAGGAAATTAACATGACTTCTCAATAACAGGGAAAACTTGGGCCCCC